>NC_143014.1:391210949-391413449 GCF_055824585.1 Amblyomma mixtum | reverse complement strand
GCGACGGCGCAGTGCACCAAGAATAATCTTCACACAGTAAACCCGTCGTGCTAACGAAATTAGAGCGGTTCGTTACGGACATTCACACTAATGCAAAAAGAAAAACCGAAACAAGACGAAACCGTAACCGAACTATTTTGCGGAGGGAGCGGAGTGACACACGCTTCTTCGGCGGAAGCCTCTATGGCGGAATCCATGCGGAAGCTCACCTTTCGCCGCTTACCGCACTTCGCTGTTTGCGGGTCAGTTGCATCAGCATCCTTATTGTGACGAGTTTATCACGATCTGGCCGTTAACGGTAAGCGTATATAGTACGTTGACGTTTGTTTTGTTGGGTCTTGCGGCATCGCGTCTTCGACTTTTTTTGACGTGATAGTGTTGCTTCTGGGTGAAATTTGGAGCGCCCAAAAACGAGACGGCACCGCGCTCGTCCACGCTGAAAGAAGGTAAGCAAGGGTAGTACTCCATTTCTGGCTTCATTCAGCTTACGACCAGGGCCGAGCTCTGTTAGCTCGCAAAGGGTAGTTCCTTATTTAGAGAATATCTCAAAAATGTTTCGCTAATATTTGCAGAGAGAGCCTGGCTTTCGATGCGATTCGGATCATGCAGTTTGTAGGGCAGATTTTTTAGAAACGAGATCTTGAAAATGTACAGTTTAGTCATTTTTTAAATGTCAACTTCTCTTGGGAATTTTAAATAGCTGTTGTGCCTCTGTAGAGGTCGTTTTCCTATAAAAATGTTACAGGAGTACAAAACTGTGTAAACGAAAGTAAAAAATATACAAAAGTTGCAAAAAAGGGCATTTTGAGCCATAAACACCCGTTAATTTCCACCTGCGGTGGTCCAAGCAAAAACACTAAAAATAGCGGGTTAAATGGGACGGCTTATTGCCTTTCATTTCTGAAATTTTCATCTAGGTAATTTTTGTTTACTGCGACAAACGAATTCTGAAGTTGAGCTCTCGCTCCGCAAGTGGCTTTCTTCTCGTTGATGCTGCATAATCTTCCAAGAGTAGCAGGGGGTGGGAGACAGTTAGGTGGGCGGATGTGATTAACAAATTTGAGGGGGATACGGTGGCCGCAACTGGCGAAGGACAGGGTTAACTGTAGAGGCATAGGAGAGGCCTTTGCCCTGCAGTGGGCGTAGTCAGGCTGACAATTATGATGAAGGACATAGGTAACGAGGAACACACAAAACACCACGGGCGCAGTTTTTTTTTTTTTTTTTTGCTGCATCTTGCTTGGATTGCGAACCCAAAACAGAGACCGGAGTAGAAGAGATGTGCTTTAGTAGGGCGTTCCTGCGGGCTAGTTGGCTCACATCTTCAGAAATGTTGAAACTGTGCAAAAGACCTATGTTGTCTGTGTCCTCGTCCATCGCAGTTATAATATTTCTAGAGCTATTATCGAACTAGCCCGTAAGAAAGTTCTGCTGAAATCAACCTGTTCAGCCGCCAAAACGCGATCTAATCGTGCTCCGTCGCGTGATTACTGGTCACCGAGTCAACGTATTTCTACCACCTCGCGCTTTTTTTATCGAGCAATAACACGCGTAAACCACAAAATAATCGTACGTACTCCGTCGCCCTTTGGCGGCTTTAAAAGGGAGAAAGAAAAAGGCGGGAAAACTGTGTCACATGACCCGACGCCGGACGGCGGCTCTCCTCGGACGAATAGAGGAGGAGGAGAGGCCTGAGCAGCGTGGAAAATTCATCATCATCAGCCTGACTAAACCCACTGCAGGGCAAAGGCCTCTCCCATGTTCCTCCAATTAACCCTGTCATCCTTTGCCTGTTGCGGCCACCGTATCCCCGCAAACTTCTTAATCTCATCCGCCCACATAACTTGCTGCCGCCCCCTTGTTACGCTTGGAAGATTGCGCTGCATCAACGAGAAGAAAGCCACTTGTGGAGCGAATGCTCAACTTCAAAAATCGTTTGTCGCCGTAAGCAAAAGTAACCTTGATGAAAATTTCAGAAATGAAAGGCAATAATCCGCTGCATTTATGTTGAACTTAGAAAAGCGCAATAAAAAGACAGGGACAAGAAGAAGGACGCAGGACAAACGCTTGTCCTGCGTGCTTCTTCTTCTTCTTGTCCCTGTCTTTTTATTGCGCTTTGCTAAGTTCAACATGTATTACCAACTCGCCCAACTTTCTGCATTGCTCGCTGCATTTAATACGCCATTTTTTGTGTTTTCCCTCGGACCAGCTCAGGTGGAAATTAACGGGCGTTTATTGCTCAAAATGCGCTTTTTTGCAACTATAGCATATTTTTTACTTTTGTTTAGACAGTTTTCAACTCCTGTAACATTTTTTCTAGGCAATAGATAACTAGAGACGCTCAACAGCTATCTTCAAATCCCCGAGAGAAATTGACATTTAAAAAATGACAAAACTGTACATTTTCAGGTCTAACTTTTTAAAAATGTGCCCTACAGAACTCCATGATCCGAATCAAATCGAAACCCAGGCTCTCTCTGCAAATGTCAGAGAGAAGTTTTTGAGATATTTTTTACCCATATGGATTTTTTATTAATTATTAAGCAGTGCCTGGTTTCTCGCCTTTTCGAAATTTTCAAACTCGCTCACCTACACTAATACATTTTTTTCGGCAAAAATATTTCATTCTTTAATTATGCACACTTGCAGTATTACGCACAGTTGCAGTATTTACAGGAGTTGCAGTGGCCAAAGCATCTGCGCTCATTACCCGCTACACAAGACAAGGAACTACCCTTTGCGAGCTAACAGAGCTTGGCCCTGGTCGTAAGCTGAATGAAGCCGGAAATGGAGTACTACCCTTGCTTACCTTCTTTCAGCGTGGACGAGCGCGGTGCCGTCTCGTTTTTGGGCGCTCCAATTTTCACCCAGAAGCAACACTATCACGTCAGAAAAAGTCGAAGACGCGATGCCGCAAGAACCAACAAAACAAACGTCAACGTACTATATACGCTTACCGTTAACGGCCAGATCGTGATAAACTCGTCACAATAAGGATGCTGATGCAACTGACCCGCAAATAACGAGGTGCGCTAAGCGCCCAAAGTAGAGTTTCCGCATGGATTCCGTCATAGAGGCTTCCGCAGAAGAATGGTGTGTCACTCCGCTGCCTCCGATAAATAGTTCGGTTACGGTTTCGTCTTGTTTCAGTTTTTGTTATGGAGTATTGTGAACGTACGTAACCAACCGCTCTAATTTCGTTAGCACGACGGGTGTACTGTGTGAAGTTTATTCTTGGTGCACTGCGCCGTCGCGAGGTTGGCGTAGTCGCTAGGCGCTGTTTACTTGATGCCGCACGACGCCGCCAGCCGCCGGAGTCATTGTTGAAACGAGAGCAGACATCCGCTCGTGGAGGGGAGGAAAGCAGACTCCCTTAATTTTGTATTAGGACGGCGAGTTAGGCTACTTGGAATGCGTTCATTCTGAAAGGGTCACAGCGCACACGGGGACACAACACCAGCGCTTGTGTTCTGTACGTCTTTGTGTGTAGCCCCCGTGTGCGCTGTGACCGTTCAGAATGGCCCTTTATTCCGCTTCGTCAGGTATACATGGGAGGGGACGAGGGGGGGGGGGGGAGGGGGGGGCTCGAACAGCCAATTCATGATCACGTGGCACCCTGCGGTGCCAATCGGCTTCATTCTATAGCGGCACGCTGCGAGTACGATGAGGTTCCCAGCACAGTAATGCGATACAGGCTGCACCGCCGAAGACATTTATTTGGTTGCCTAAGAATCAGGATGCACCTTCCACCACAAAAAGTTGCTTGAAGTCTCTTTCTGATATTGCATAATATTGTCTATGCGTGCAGCATATAAAGCATATGTAACCCCGAACTCCCGGTGACAAATACAGTGACGTGGCGCTTCACGTACGGGCTGCCAATCATTCTTCCGATCACACTCAGTCCTTGAGCGCGTTGTAAGATAAAACTCCGGCATATTTCATATGCGCATTGCAGCTACGGTGCCGAGTATACATCGGATACGTCGGTTTTGTGTGGTGACCGGTGCGCTCTAAATATGCCGAATGACGAGACTGTCGCATCCTCCTACATACCCTCCGCTTTGAAGGCGAATGCAATGAATGTTTTAAATCAAACGAAGGTTTATTTCTTCGAAAAGTGTTACAGCGTGTGAGTTACGCAGGGGAGGGTCCTACAGTAAATATACTGTAATGGGACCCTTAACGGGGAACTGAGATCTCGGGGGCATGAGCGATGTCTTGTATCTTCGAACCCAATCGCTATAGAGCGCACCGCACATGTTTGCAGTGTCGCGTCAGCTCCATTGGACTTGAGCTGCGTCGCACACGAGACGAGAGCTTCCACATTTGTACTGTTCTCATCTGCCCGGAATCCGACATTGGAAGGGAGTGGTTAGGTTTGGTTGGTTTATATATATATATATATATATATATATATATATATAAGGGATAACAAAATCTTCAAGGCAACTGATTAAAAATATAATTAGTTGGGGAAGTCACATTGAAAAACTTAACAGATTTATTTCAACGTTTCGACCAGGGACTGGTCTTTTTCTTGAAAAAGACCAGTCCCTAGTCGAAACGTTGAATAAATCTGTTAAGTTTTTCAATGTGACTTCCCCAACTTATTATATATATATATATATATATATATTAACGTCCTAAAGCCGCATCGGTTATGATGGATGCCGTGTAGTGGAAGTCCCCGGAAATTTGGGCCACTTGGTGTTGTTCACAGTGCACTGACATTGCACAGTACTCCGGCGCCTTGCATTTTTTCCTCCCCCGAAGCAGAGCTGCCTCGAGTGGGATTCAAACCCGCATCTTTCGGCTCAGAAGTTGAGCGCCCTAGCCACTAAGCCGCCACAGCGGGCTGAAGTGGACGGCTTGCTCGCGTATGTTCTATGCAGCGCGGATGAAAGTTCATGATCTGGTTCATGAAGCCTGGAAAATGGCGCTTGATTGATGACGACGCTTTGTGCGTCAACTCTCGGCACTTGTTGGCTCAGCAGCTGCAGCATTCGGTTTCTGAACCCAAACACGCGGAATCAAATCCTGGCTGCACTGGCCACGAAGTGGAGGTGCGCCCACAGGCTGACCGTTGTCCGTGCAGAATTAAAAAGCCCCATTTCAGAAATTAGTATCAAATTCGATCGGTGCGTATGCCGTATTCTATATCATATTGTTCCACAGCATCTCTAAACCGGCTATCCTCACGTCAGCGAATACGTGTCTTGATGCCATAGCCATGTATCAAACCGCATCATCTGCAGCGGTATTCGTGATATCATTAATGAAATGCAAAAAGTTCAAAAATTGGTAACATTGAAGCATCCGCCACATCCGGGGCTTCTGTCGAACTCAACAACATGTTTCTTGCGTAAATATTTCCTATTGAATTAATGAAGTGCATGTATAGCGCTAATTGAAAAAACTGTTCTTCTAAAGGAAGGAATTTCTATAGTTTTTAGTGCAAGAATATTTCAATAACCAAAAGAGAAAATCTTCTTTTTTATTGTGTTATTTAACAGATATTTTTTACAGTGTAGCTCGTCTTCGCTGTCTAAAAGGCTGCTTCAAAATGCTTTCAAAGCCAGTGTTTAATTTTTCCTACAGGAGAAGTAATCTTCTCTGACCTACGAAGGTGTGCTGAAACTACTGAAATTTTTTCTCACTTCTCTGGGTCAGAATTAGTAAACCAGTGCTCAGGAATGCAAACAATCAATAGATTTCCGTGTTTTCTCCGGGATCTTTTAACAAACTAATTACACTACATGATTTGGGTACAGTTTTAGCCTTATTACACTTCGCATGCATAGTTGCAGGCATCGGGGCAGGAAAAAATCAGATTTCTAATAAAGGAAAGGCGTGATGGCAGCCTCTTCAAGAGAGGGGCATAAAAAAAGAGAGGTGTTGATTAAAGGAAAGGCCCAGTACCTCTCTCCCTTCCAGGTGGACACCTCAACTATGCTTGGAGGGAAGGGATGAAGGAGGGAGTGAAAGAAGGAAGCGAGAAGGAGGGGCCATAGTGTAGGTCTCCGAAATACTTACGCACTTTACCCTGTGTAGGCATCGCAGAGCACACGGAGGCCTTTTGTGTTTCCCCTCCATCGAAAAGTGGCCACCGTGGCCAGGATTGATTCCGCGTCCTCAGGCTCAGCAGCCGAGCGCTCTAACAATTGAGCAACCGCTAAGGGTGCAGTATTAATTCATCTGTAATAAATTGATGAAGGTTGTCAAAGGGCAAAGGGAGGTCGAAGAGCGGGTATTCATCAGTCCCGGTGAAGGGTGGGTGTCGGTGGGTTCGACCGAAAAGCATTAGAACTAATTAAACAACATAACTGATTATTTTCCCAGAATCTCGCAACCCTAATTCAATATTTTTAGAAAGGTAATGCTACTAATTTTCAAACTTTTCTTTTTTTTCTTGCATAAACAGAGTAGAATGGTCGCAGCGTCGCAGACGCTGGGAATGAAAGTAGTGAAGAGAAAGAACGGCCGTAGCGGAAGGCTCCGGTAAATTTTTTTTTTTTTGAAGACAGCTTTCAAGAAAGTCGTTATGCTTAAAACGTGGACCGAAATCAATTGCGCAAGAGCGGTTTCAGTGCTGAGAAATATTCTTTGTACGTATTTACAGATGCAAAGGCAAGCGGATTCAATGACGTTCACAATTAGGCATGACGCTAAGCATGTCTGGCGCGCCAATAAAAGCGGGACCATAATCATCTCTTAGCAACTAAAAGGAATTGCATGTGGGCAATGTAAAACACACGGCATACGTATCTACTGACAAAAGAGTGAAGCGGCAATAATTTGACACAGAAAAAAAGACATTCTCCGCCAACATTGCCTCAGTGTTCGACTGAAGAGATTTAGCTACGAGAGGTTCAAGTGTTTACACTGGTGGGCTCAGTAGACCTGGACAATATGAAATCAAAACCTCCGCGGATATTACCTTTCCGGAACGTCAGTTCTAAGACACAAGCAGCGCCATCTACCCCATGGATTTGTTGCTACTATTGCGATTTAGAGCCACCTTCACTATATCCGGTATATTTCCTTGTTATATCAGTCAAAAAGGTTTATAAACGTGTGCGTTGAAACTCGATGAATCGTTTGACACCATTTGGAACCCCCTGCGGCAAACGGTTCGGTTGTAATGGCCGTGTGAAGCTGCTCGCAGTGCGTGGCGTCCGGGCGGAAAGGCCGGCGTTGCGGATCCCACGCATATTTTGGAGTTCATCTCAATTAGTGACTTCATCCCCAGGAACATGAATAGTCATTTGACAACACTTTGAACATTCTGCGTCAAACGGTTGACCCCCAATTTTGTGCAAATGGTGGTCCTCTACCAATTGAGCCACCGCTAAGGGTGCAGCATTAGTTCCTCTGTAATAAATTGATGAAGGTTGTCAAAGGGCAAAGGGAGGTCGAAGAGCGGGTATAAATCAGTCCCGGTGAAGGGTGGGTGTCGGTGGGTTCGACCGAAAAGCATTAGAACTAATTAAACAACATAACTGATTATTTTCCCAGAATCTCGCAACCCTAATTCAATATTTTTAGAAAGGTAATGGCCGCTATTCTGGCACATATTATAACGGATCGAAAGTATAGGTATCAATAGAGGCGCTACGCGCCCACTGTTCCTATGTGATATAGTGTAGTCACGTGGTTACTGTTTTCGTCACTTTGCTCTTCACTGCAGACGGAGGCGTCCTTGACAAGCGTAAGTCGTAAGGGCTAACGCTCTTAGAAGACAATCGCACCAGTTCGGCCTAAAAACAAGAACAATCGATCGTTGTCAAGAGAAATGCACGGGCATGAGGATTGTTGGACAAACTGCTCCTCTCCTAAGAAAAAAGTTCCACCAACAAGAAATTTATCAGCTCCCTTCGAAAACGGCCGAGTATTGGCCATACAGCGTGGCGTCGAAAGCCACCAGCGACCGCGGTGTACAGTCTGAACCATAAAATAAAAAGGCATGCCACGATTACCATGCGAGCAAAATGGCCGCTGAGAAAGCGGCCGCGGGAGACGAAGCATGAAATGCCCTTCCCACGGTATCCCGCATAAACTGCGTGCCAAAAGACGCGCGGTACCGCACAGGTGACAGTATCATGGCGAGTAGATTCCGATAGTGCGCAATTCGGACAGGCGCTGGAGCCTAACACACCGCACCGAGCTAACCGATCACAAGCAAGTAGCACTGCCCAACCGAGTTTCCAGGCAAAGTTGCGTGGATGGTCTGGGAGAGCTGTCGCCGCTAAGCGCGCACATTGAACGCGGCGCATCGGTGAGCGGCGAGCCGCTTGCACAACAGGGAACAATAGCGAGCCCATAATGTCCACCGAATGGTCTGCGAGGATGATAACATCAGGTGCTGCAGCTCACACATGCCAGAAAACGGCCACCGACGAAGCAAAGAATGCGGCAGGCTGCTCCCACTGAGGTCCATGATAAACAGGGGCAGCGAAATCCAAAAAGCGCAAAGAAAAGCCAAAAAAAGTACTGCGTAAGGGTTCGCTCCGCAGACCTCTTCCCCAGCAAGAAAGAAAACATCCCCTTCAAAGTTAAGAGCGAGGACGCGACAGACAAATTTTGGATGGCAAAACCTTCCGTGTCCTGCGGTTATCCTAGAACAGCCCCAACCACAAGCTTGGTCCCGCCTGACCAAAAAAAGAAAAAAAAACTGCAGTCTGCACGCGCCTTATGACACGGATAGAAAGTTCACAAAAGTGAAAAAGGGGCAGCATGACGGTCTGAATCAGATAGCGCCTCTCCAGCAGAGGTAGTTGAAATGTCGATGCTGTTCACAAACGAGCTGTAATGCCCTCTACTACCAAAGACCACACACTATCCCATATACAGCACAGACGTAGGTATCTAAATGCACATCTGCGCGCACCGCTGCAAAGCTTTTGAAGATGTTACGCGATTATGGTGAGACAACACAAAAAGCTCGTGACTCTTTCTGTAATCAAGGGCACTCCCAGACTAGAAGGCATAGTCACGAAAAACATTTATGGCTTCGAGTAGGGTGCGTTCATCAGCTAAGCAGAGAGTGACGTGATCGGCATAAGCGCGACCCCGTACAATCTCGCTTCCCGGCAAATCCAGACCTCTAAAAAACCTCTAAAGCAAATTTTTGGTCCATTCGGCGGCACTAGTCACATCCTCAGACCTTCCCTTCGGGAACCTCGCGCCATGCATGTTCCCACCTCCCCCCTCTCAATTTCGTACTAGCGAAAGCGGACAATGCCTTGCCATTGGCGCACGTAACCATAGGAATTCCTCTGCGCGCGTTCCTAGATCAGCTTGGAGTGCGCGAAATGCGCCGTCTCTGAACAGTAAGCTGATTAATCTGTAATTTTTCAAGACCCAGACGTCTCCTGTCTTGTGTATAACGAGGCCCAAGATTGGCGGAAGTATGGGGTTTCACTCCAGACATTAACTTTACCGGAGAGAAGGGTGTGTTTCTAAATGCTTTCAAAGCAAGTGTTTGATTTGTACTACAGCAGAAGTCACCTTATCTGACCTACGAAGGTTTGCTGAAACATTTGAACTCTGCTCTGAGTTTTTTGTCTCAGAACGAGTGAACTAGTACTCACGAAAACTGGTTATGAATAGATATCCAAGTTTTCTCCAGGATCTCTTATTACAGTTGTTAAGATTGGTTAAAATTGGTCTCTGAGGAAAGGAAATGGCGCAGCATTTGTCTCACACATCTCGTTTGACTCTTGAATCGCGACGTAAGGGAAGGGATAAGGTGGGAGTGAAAGAAGAGAGAGAGAAAGAGGAGTCGTAGTGGACGCGCCCGACTTAATGTTGCAATGCCTGTTTTGGTTACAGTTTTATCAGTTATTTCCTGTCACCTTATCACACTTTGCACATATGCTTCCGCGCATCGGGAGAGGAGGAAAAGCGGAAGATTTTTAGTAAAGCCATCTAACACGGAATCGTCCACACATGCTCTCTGACGAAAATAAAGTTTTTCCATCCATAGTAAAGAAAAGCCGTGCTTCCAGCCACTTCGAGAGACCGGCATAAAAAAGAATGGTGCTGATTAAAGGAAAGGCGAAGTAACTCTCTGACTTCCATGTGGACACCCAGAGAGGGGGGGGCACTTCGTTGACCGCAATTCTGGCACATATAACGGATCGAAAGCACAGGTATCAATTGAGGCTCTACGCGCCTATTGTTGCTACGTTATATTGATACAGCTCAGAGGTGGGGGAAGAAGAAGTGCTTCGTCATCATGCTTGTGACCGCTCGGCAGTCTGAAACAGTTCTTCTGTCCCCAACTTTGTAGTGTGTAATATTCGTGACAAATCTGGTGGAGGTGCGGGGTACGCTTCCAGACCCGCGTATGCTACCGACCAATACGGATCTCACCTCAGTTCACTAGCGACGCGGCCGCCACCTCCGTGGAGCATCCCCTGAATTTGGACTCCTTCCGGCTGCAACCAGGGCGACGCAACCTCGGTCTTCGGAGGCACCAGCTGCCATGGCAGCTGAGACCAGGCTCCCGGCGCACATCCTCTGTCACCAGCCACGAACACCCCCGTCGTTTCATGGCGACGTGTTCGAGGACGCCGAGGATTGGCTCGAGACCTTCGAGCGTGTTGCCCGTTACAACGGCTGGAGCGACGACCGTAAGCTCAACAATGTTTGTTTCACGCTTGAAGAGTCGGCTCGGACATGGTTCGAAAACCATGAAGCTTCGTTTGCATCCTGGGAAGACTTCTGCCGCAATCTTATAGCCACTTTCCCGAATGCAGACTGTCGAGACCGAGCAGAAGCTGCGTTACACTCGCGCAACCAGCGCCACAAAGGGAGTGTACGCATGTACTATGAGGACATGACCCACCTTTTTAAACGCGCGGATCCCAACATGACAGAGGAGAAGAAGCTTCGCCACCTCATGCGGGGTGCCAAGCAAGAGCTCTTCGCAGGACTCGTGCGCAGCCCTCCGCGAACTGTGGCAGCGAGGTGGCCACTATGGAGAAGACGCTGGAACAGCGAGCCCGCCAATACAATCGTAACGTAAACACCTTTGGGCCTGATCCCATCTCTATGCCTCTCGGTAGCGACGCGACCTTTCTATGCGAGCTGGTCCGATCGGTCGTCAGAGAGGAACTGCAGGCCTTCTGGACGCCGTCCGATGCACCATCTTTCCCGCCAGTGAGTTAAGTCGTCCGGGACGAGGTACGCCTGGCAGCACAAGAGCACCAAATTTCTGAGGTTCCTCGCCAGCATGATGCAATGCCCACGTATGCGTCCATCCTACGTCAGGCCTCTGGGTACGACGTCGCTGCCGCGACTCCAGCAGTGCTCTCGCCGAGCTCACCTCGTGGCCACACTCCGCCAGCCTACCAGCGACCGCGAAAGAGTGAAGTGTAGCGTGGCCCGGATCGTCGGCCCCTCTGCTATCACTCTGGCGAGGCGGGTCACCTCTACAGGGCGTGCCCATTCCGTCGCGTGGGCCTGCGTGGTTTCGCGCCGTACGACCCGTGCCCACAGAACGGCGAACGACCGCATGAGATAGCATACTGTCGTCGCGCCAGAGCCACATCACGCAAGACCACCGCGGTAGCACCCCGTCGCCGAGGTGCTACCGTTCTCCAAGCCCCCGTCAAGCTGCAGGCTACTCCGGACGCCGTTCTCCCAGTCCCCGCCGCGAAAAATGATTCCAGCGGCCACTGGAGGCAAGGCCGCTTATGCCGGGACTTGTGAAGTTCCTCCTACGCCACTACCACGCGACGATGTTTCTCCGGGAGCGAGTAGCGACAGCATTCGACACGCTACCTCCGATTTGTGCTTTAAAATAGATGGAGTCCACGTGACCGCTTTGCTCGATACTGGCGCCGATTATTCTGTCATGTGCTTTGCCCTTGTTCTAGAACTGAAGAAAGTTTTGACGGTGTGGTCGGGGCCTAGCATTCGCACTCCTGGGGGTCACCTGGTTATCCCCGCCGGGAGGTGCACAGCTCGTGTTGATATCCGTGGTTTTGTGTATGTCGGTGAATTTGTAGTCCTCCGTGAGTGTTCGAGGGACTTCATCCTCGGTCTCCACTTTCTGCAGACGAACGGTGCTGTCATTGACCTGCACGAAGTACGGGTCACGTTCTCGACTAAACGGGCCGTGGAGCGCACTGACACAGATGATTCGCGCTTCAATGTTCTGCGACTTGTTTACGACGACGTAATGGTGCCACCCCGATCCAGTGTGCTAGTTCTAGTGAAGAATGATTTATTCCACGACTAGGCCACGTACTCCTGCTGCTCGAGAAGGGACGTACGAGAAGGATAGCCACGTACTCCTGCTGCTCGAGAAGGGAGTAGCCGTCACTCGCGGGCTCGTCCAACTACAAAACGGTTGTGCTAGTGTGCTCCTTCCAAATTTTGCCAACGAGTTGCAGCACCTCGCCAAGGCCACGGCTGTCGCCTTCCTGCATGACTTCGCCGTGTGGCCTCAAGTGTGCGCCTTGGAGACAAGCCTTCAAGACCTGGCCGCCATACCGTGCCCTGCCCTTCCGTCCGTCAGAATCGATCCGGACTTGGCGCCTGGGCAGAAGAGTCTTTAGGCGCTTCAAACCAATTTCGCGGGTTGTTTTGTCACAAGCTCCAGTGTCGGTCGTACGCCTGTCGCAAAGCAACGCATCATCACCGACGAGACTGCACCACCCGTATGCCAGCGCCCATACCGCGTTTGCTCGACGGAACGCGAAGTCATTAAAAAGCAAGTGGACGAAACGCTCGCTGATGATCTCATTCAACTGTCGACAAGCCCATGGGCATTTATTTTTAACAGCGCGAAAAGATGACGACGTTTACACACACAACAACACGAGCGCTGTTGTGTGTAATATTCGTGACAATATTGTAACGCGGCGGCCAGCGCTCACAGTGGATGGCATGATCGAAGGATGAGTCCCGGTCCACTCCACGAAGCATCCGGGCAGCAGGGTGCCAGGAGCTGACGGCCGAGGCCCTTGGACGCACCGGACGGCATGGGCAGGGGGGCGGTGTCTTCACGTGTGGGTCTTGGCTCGGTCATGGGTCGGTCGGGTCATGAAGGTCGCTGTCGTCAGTGCTTTGGGTCCTGTGGTCCGGGCGGGGGACAGGGCTGGGGTGAGCGGCGAGGTCGGTTCAGGTCGGGCGGGCTGGGGCATGGACGGGCGGCGCGGACCAGGTACTCACGGCCGACGTCCACGGCACGCGCAGGACACCGAAGCTCTGGGACCAGGATGGCGATGAAGGGACCCCAGGACCTCACACCAAATGTAACGTGGCGGCCAGCCGAAGACTGAGGCGTGACTGATTGATTGATTGATTAAAAACATCTTTATTTGTTCAGTATTCTCAGAACATGTGGGTGGGCAGCCTAGTCCGGTAGTCCATTGGCTGCTGCTGCTGCGCTGGCCCTCCTCACCAGCCAGTGCTGACGGTCAGGATCGTCGATGAACCATGGACAAGAGATGATTTAATGGCTGCTGGCCTAGCGTGAGAGCTCCGCCCCGCGCCACTGCCAGCTTCGTCTTTTTCTTAACAATATAGTGCAGTCATTCTCCGTCGTGGGAGAGTGGGCATCTCAATTGTGCTTTAAGTTACGTGGCGGTAGTGGCAGACGTGCGCTGCATGCGTTGGAATTGACAGTGTTGTGCCATTTTATGGAAGTAAGTGCGCATACCCGACTCCCTAGGTCAGTGGACGCCTGAATCACGCTTATAGGCACGTGGGGTGATGAGAGGGAGATGTGGGCTGCATGCATTAGCGCTGACAGCGGTGAGCGAACTCTCGCGATCAACCATTAACTGCGACCCGCCGAGGTGGCAGGGTGGATGGGGACGTTAATTTAGATATAAAGACAAACAGGAATTTCTTACCACTATGCGGGAGAACATCCCGTTCCTCTTGCTCGTAACGCCTCCCACTGGTGTGTCAACCTCGCGAAATGCTTGCATGGACTTTGTCTTTGAGGACCAAGCATTGGCACAGCAAGTAGAGTATATATCAATCTATTTCTCCGATCATAAAGCTTCCTTCATAACACTCAAGAACTGTTGGTGCAGTGTTTCTTGAAGAAGGAATATGTGTGAAAAATAACAAGTTGTCTGTAACTGTACATACAAGCCTGGCTCGAATTCTTTATCTCAATCTATAGAAAAGCTGAAACAGCTGATGAGCTGCGCTCAAATTTGGCTTTAGAAAGCACGTAATCGTCGGCATTTTTTTTTATTTTATGGCGCCGACGATGGCCCGCGGTCGCTGGTGGCTTTCGACGCCGCGCTGTGTGGCGAATACTCGGTCGTCTTCGAAGGGAGCTCATCAGTTTCTCGTTCGAAGAACTCTTTTTCTCCGGAGAGAACGAGTTTCTTCGACAATGGTTGTGCCCGTTCATTTCTGTTAACAACGATCCTTTGGTTCTTGTTTTAGGGCAAACTGATGGGAATGTCATATAACAGCGTTAGCACTTGCTACTTACGTTTACCAAATACGCGGCGGCCTGCAATGAAGGTCACATTGACCAAAATAGTAAGTAACCACTTGAATGCACTATATAAGGTAGCGCTTCAATTGATACGTATACTTTCGATCCGTTATATGCGCCATAATAGCGGTCACTGAAGTGGGACCCCCCTACCTGCGACCACCATTTACATGAAATTTGGGGCCACTCGTTTACGCTGAATGCTCAAATTGGTGTCAAATTACTTTTCATGTTCCTGAAGATAAAATTACTAATTGAGATGAAGCCCAAAATACGTGTGGGATTCGCAACGACGACCTTTCAGCCCGCACACCGTGCATTCGCAGTACCTTCAGACGGTCATTACGGCCGAGCCGTTTGTCGCAGGTGGTTCCGGATGCTTTCAAACGATTCGCCGTGTCGTGATGCACCCGTTCGTGTAATTTATTGACAGATGTAACGAGGAAATGTACCGGATATTGCGAAGGCGGCTTTAAATCGCACTAGTAGGGCGAGATCCATGGCGTAGATGACGCTGCCTGTGTATCCGAGGGCATGTTCTGGACAGCAAACCTCCGCGAACGTTTGTATTTGGTCTTCTCCACGTTTGCTGAGTACACCCATGTAAACACTTAAAACTGCCGTAGCTAACGCTGTTAAGTCGACACTAAGGCGGTGTTGGCGGCGAACTTTTTTCCTGCGTCAAATCATTGCCGCTTCACTCTTCTGTGAATTGACGCTCTCCCGCATGTTTTGCATCGCCCACGAGCAATTCCTGTTAGCTGCTAAGAAATGCTGGCTGAAATCTAACATTCGCTCGACACAGTTGTGTACTGTCGACACGGAAAGGTAGAAGCGGTCGGTAAGTCAGTACATGCTGCATTTCCCACAGAAGCAGCAAAAAACCACCAAGCATGACTTTTCATAACTCTTGGACGCCCTCCTGTAGGGTTCGGGAAAAATGGCGAAAAGATCTACCCCACGACAAATCAATCAAACGTCTCATGCGAGAGGCGGAAAAGCCTCTTGAATTAAAAATCGAAGTACCGACTGACGACCTCTTCACAGTACACTGATATTCTGTTGCGTTGCTGTCTAGTTAATATCAGCGCTAGAATTCCCACAACATCAGCAAACACTTTGTCTTCGCTATCGAAGCCTATCATTTCGAAGACTGTTCCAACGACGGCTGCAGCTGACGCAGCGCAACCCATATCCCTCAGCACCAGAATAGCCAGCTTGCGCACCAAATACACCACTTTCCATGATGCGCAGGAAGGCAGCGAAAAACAGACAAAACGGCGAGGCGAGAGACGCGAGAGAGGCGACGCGCCGAAGACTAGCAGAAGGCCTGCACCGCATGCACTTCGGCATTCCCTATAGTTTGGCGCTAGTGTCGCGCTACGCCTGCGCTGCTGAACTAGCGCTGCAGTGAGTGCAGCATTTTTTCTGAACTGCCTGGGACACGTTCATGCAGTGCAAGCTAAATCGAACAGACGTTATGGCTCCTCATTCTCTCTTTCTTCTTTCATTCCCTCCTTCATCCCTTCCCTCAGGGCACGGTTGAGGTGTGCACTTGGAAGTGAGAGAGTTACTGCGCCTTTCCTTTAATCAACACCACTTTTTAAGGCGAAAGAGTTTAACGCCTTATATTGTCGTCAGCAGACGCGTCGGCAGCCGTGTCGATGGACGCGTCGGCAGATTTGTGCGCCTTTCGGCGTCACTGATTAAAAAGAAACTGCGCTGAGGGTGGGAATCGCGCCAGGAGCTTTGGCATTCGAAGCGGAGACGCTACCGCTCCGCCACGAAGGCTCAAGGTTCGAGCATGAATAAAGGCGCATCTAGTGAGTGCATGGGTTTCATGAATAAAATATAAGAGATAATGTCAAGAAAAGGAAAAATAAAAATAAGAGAATAAACAAATATAACAAAAAACAGAAATATAAAAATAAAAAAGAAGTAAAAACAAACAGTGCGCCAGGAAACGCTTTCCCCTTGCAGCACTTTAGAGAGCCAAAGTGCCCCCTGAATATTCACGGGTGTCCACCGAGATATGCGAGGCAGTTACTGCGTAATTTCCTTTCCTCAAATACAATTTTCAGTTTCATTACGGCCCCTCTTTCTCTTTCTTCTTTCACTCCCACTTCCTCCCTTCCTGTACGGTGCGCGTCGGGTGTCCACCGAGATGACAGAGAATTTCCTTTCCTCAAGAAGCGTTGCGTTCAAAGGGCAAGGCATAGCGCCGAACGGGTGGTGGCGTTCCTCCCTTCCTGTACGGTGCGGTTCGGGTGTCCACCGAGATGACAGAGAGTTACTGCGCCATTTCTTTTCCTCAAAAAGCGTCGGGTTCAAAGGGCAAGGCATCGCGCCGAATTGGTGGTGGCGTTCCTCCCTTCCTTTACGGTGAGGTTCGGGTCTCCTCCGAGATGACAGAGAATTACTGCGCCATTTCTTTTCCTCAAAAAGCGTCGGGTTCAAAGGGCAAGGCATCGCGCCGAATTGGTGGTGGCGTTCCTCCCTTCCTTTACGGTGAGGTTCGGGTCTCCTCCGAGATGACAGAGAGTTACTGCGCCATTTCTTTTCCTCAAAAAGCGTCGGGTTCAAAGGGCAAGGAATCGCGCCGAATTGGTGGTGGCGTTCCTCCCTTCCTGTACGGTGCGGTTCGGGTCTCCTCCGAGATGACAGAGAATTACTGCGCCATTTCTTTTCCTCAAAAAGCGTCGGGTTCAAAGGGCAAGGCATCGCGCCGAATTGGTGGTGGCGTTCCTCCCTTCCTTTACGGTGAGGTTCGGGTCTCCTCCGAGATGACAGAGAATTACTGCGCCATTTCTTTTCCTCAAAAAGCGTCGGGTTCAAAGGGCAAGGCATCGCGCCGAATTGGTGGTGGCGTTCCTCCCTTCCTTTACGGTGAGGTTCGGGTCTCCTCCGAGATGACAGAGAATTACTGCGCCATTTCTTTTCCTCAAAAAGCGTCGGGTTCAAAGGGCAAGGCATCGCGCCGAATTGGTGGTGGCGTTCCACCCTTCCTTTACGGTGAGGTTCGGGTCTCCTCCGAGATGACAGAGATTTACTGCTCCATTTCTTTTCCTCAAAAAGCGTCGGGTTCAAAGGGCAAGGCATCGCGCCGAATTGGTGGTGGCGTTCCTCCCTTCCTTTACGGTGAGGTTCGGGTCTCCTCCGAGATGACAGAGGATTAGTGCGCCATTTCTTTTCCTCAAAAAGCGTCGGGTTCAAAGGGCAAGGCATCGCGCCGAATTGGTGGTGGCGTTCCTCCCTTCCTTTACAGTGAGGTTCGGGTCTCCTCCGAGATGACAGAGAGTTACTGCGCCATTTCTTTTCCTCAAAAAGCGTCGGGTTCAAAGGGCAAGGCATCGCGCCGAATTGGTGGTGGCGTTCCTCCCTTCCTTTACGGTGAGGTTCGGGTCTCCTCCGAGATGACAGAGAGTTACTGCGCCATTTCTTTTCCTCAAAAAGCGTCGGGTTCAAAGGGCAAGGCATCGCGCCGAATTGGTGGTGGCGTTCCTCCCTTCCTTTACGGTGAGGTTCGGGTCTCCTCCGAGATGACAGAGAGTTACTGCGCCATTTCTTTTCCTCAAAAAGCGTTGCGCTCAAAGGGCAAGGCATCGCGCCGAACGTGTGGTGGCGTTCCTCCCTTCCTGTACGGTGCGGTTCGAGTGTACATCGAGATGACAGAGAATTACTGCGCCATTTCCTTTCCTCAAAAAGCGTCGGGTTCAAAGGGCAAGGCATCGCGCCGAATTGGTGGTGGCGTTCCTCTCTTCCTGTACGGTGCGGTTCGGGTGTCCACCGAGATGACAAAGAATTACTGCGCCATTTCTTTTCCTCAAAAAGCGTCGGGTTCAAAGGGCAAGGCATCGCACCGAATTGGTGGTGGCGTTCCTCCCTTCCTTTACGGTGAGGTTCGGGTCTCCTCCGAGATGACAGAGAATTACTGCGCCATTTCCCTTCCTCAAAAAGCGTCGCGTTGAAAGGGCAAGGCATCGCGCCGAACGGGTGGTGGCGTTCCTCCCTTCCTGTACGGTGCGGTTCGAGTGTACATTGAGATGACAGAGAATTACTGCGCCATTTCCTTTTCTCAAAAAGCGTCGCGTTGAAAGGGCAACGCATCCGCCGAACGGCTGGTGGCGTTCCGTGGACTGCTTGGCAGCGCTACAACACGCCGTCGCGTTGCACTCCTAAAGGCGAAGCTTAAGCGTCATTAATTAGCAGTTAACTAGTATATAGTCATTAGTCACTAATTGGTCACTAATTAGTAATTTATCATTACTTCGTCATCAATTATGTGTGACGTCATCCAGTTTTAACGTCACCAGTGTCACATAGGCAAAGTGGTGCGGAAAACGCTTTCGCCTATACGCACTTTAGACAGCCAAAGTGCCCCTGAATTTTTTTTCTTATGCTGTTCTCTAGAAGTAGCTGGTAGCACGCCTTTTCTTTATTAGAATTCTTTTCCTTTTCTTTCTATTCCGATTTGCGTAGATGGGCGCGGGAAGTGTACTAAGATCAGAAGAAATTACTGCGCTAAAACTGTAACTAAAACATGTATTGTAACAACTTTATTATAAGATCCTGGAGAAAACTTCGAAATCTATTCTTAGTAGTCTTTCTGAGTACTGCTTTGCTCGTTCTGAAACAAAGAACTAAGAAAAAATTTGAATTATTCCACCCCACCTTCGTGGGGCACGAAAGATCACTACTGCTGCAGTACAAATCAAACACTGGCTTTGAAGGCATTTCGATGCAGACCTTCTCTCCTGAGTGCAGTGAAATCACATACTTGCCCGTATGCTGGGCATCTCGATCAAAAACACAGGAGACATCAAAGTCTCTTAAAATGACAGACTAATCAGCTTACTGTTCAGAGACGGCGCATTTCTCGAACTCTAGGAAGACGAGCTAGGAAGGCGCGCAGAGGAGCGTGCATGGTTACGTCAGGTTATGCTAAAGCATCATCAGCTTCCACTCGTACGAGATGCAGAGGGGGGAGGTGGACACACGCATGGCGCGAACATTCCCCAATGCAAGCTGTGAGAATGTGAATAGTGCCGTATAAACAATAAATAACCTGGTTCAGAGGTTTCAAGCGGCGCAGACAGTTCTGAATTTGCTGTTGGCAGCGGCGCCTCTCAAGGCTGTCCGCTCTCCCGGTTTAAATTTATCCCAGCACTGCAGCCTTTCCTCTTGACGGTCAATCGCCAGTCCCTTATTAGAGGTCTGGCTTTGACAGGCAGCGAGGATTTACGCGTTACTCCTTATCATGATGACGTCACTCTCTACTTAGCTGATGAACGCACCCTCTACTTTGTTGTGTTGTCACACCCAACTCGTGTTACATGTTCAATAACTTTGCGGCGGAGCGCCCAGATACCCATTTAGTGACCTAAAACTGTGCTGTAATATGGCATAGTGTGTGGTCATCGGTCGTAGCGGGTATTACAGCTCGTGTGAGAACAGGGCAGACTTTTGAACTGCTCCTGCTTGAGAGGCGCTACATGGTTCGATCCGTTACGCTGGCACCTTTTCACATTGTTAAACCTGCCCTCCGTGCAATAAGGCGGGTGCATACTATAATTTTTTTTATTTTTTTCGTGAGGCGGAACCAAGATTGTGGCTGGTGGTGTCCTTAAACAACCACAGGATAGGGAAGGTTTCGTCAACCAAAATTTGTCTGTCGCATATCCGCAGTTAGCTTTGAAGGGTATTTTGTGTACCTTGCTGAGGAACGCGTGTGCGGCGCGAACGCTTACGCAGTACCTTTTGGGCCCTTATTTACGCTTTTCGCATCCCGCGGCCACTTTCAATCAGGGGCCTAAGTCAGAGCAGCCTACTACATTCTATGCTTCGTCATTGGCCTTTTTCAGGAAGGTAAGAGCTGTAGCACCTGATGTCATCACCGTCGTAGACCCTACGGCGGACAATGTGGGCTCGCTATTGTTGCCTGTTGTGCGAGCTGCTCGTCGCTCACCGTTGCGCCGCGTTAAATGGGCGCTCTTAGCGTCGACATCTCTCCCAGACCATCTAAGCCACTTTGCTTGGAAACTTGGTTCGGCAGGGCTATCTACTTGTGATCAGTTAGGTCGGTGCATGCGGTGTGTTACGCTCCAGAGCTTGTCCGAATTTCTCACTCCCAGAATCCAATCGCCACGCTGTTGTCACCTGTGTGGTGCCGGTCAAGTGGTTCGTGCGGGATTCCGTGGGCAGGGCATTTCGTGCTTCGCTCCTGCGGCCGGTTCCCAAGCGGCCGTTTCGCTCGCATGTTAATCGTGGCAGGCCTTCTAGAGCGCAGCCCTCTGGGACGCGTTTCGGCGTTTCGCGGCGTCGCCGTCGCCGTTCTCCGTTGTAACCAGCAGTGAACACCTTACTGGCTGTTTAAGCTGCGAAACCAATTGAGCGGGAGCTTGGAAAGCAAAGGAAAAGCGCATAACTGCCATCTTAGAACAGTGGGCCCCTCAGTCGTGCTCAAGTTACGTGGCGGTAGTGACAGATGTGCACTGCATGCGTTAGAATTGACAACGTTGTGCCATTTTAAGGAAAGGAAGTGCGCATAACTCGCTCCCTGGGTCAGTGGACATCTGAATCGCGCTTACAGGTACGTCGGGTCATGGGAGAGGGAGATGTAGGCTGCAGGCATTGAAAATGTTGTACCAGAAACGCGGCGCTGAAGCCATAGGCCGCCGGCATTCATTGTGTTCATTGGCGTTCGCGTTGACGGCGTTTTACACGCCGATCATTTTCAGGAAAGGAACTGGCATGACTGGCTCCCTGGGTCAGTGGACTCCTGAATCGTGCTTATAGGTGCGTGGGATGATGATAGAGAGAGAGATGTGGGCTGCATGCGTTGTGCTGACAACGGTGAGCGAACTCTCGCGATCAACCATTAACTGCCACCTGCCAGGGTAGCAGGGAGGCTGGAGAATTTAATGCAGATAGAAAGACAGGGGAGGATTTCTTACCACTTATGCGGGAGAACATCCTGTTCCTCTTGCTCGCCTCCAACTGGTGTGACAACCTCACGAAATGCTTGCATGGACCTCGTCTTTGAGGACCAGGCATTGGCACAGCAAGGCGAGTATATATCGATCTACGTGGTCTGTTCTGAAAGTAGTAGGACTCATTTTTTTAAACAAAATTTATCCAAGAGAATAGTACAAACGATTACAATTTTTCAAGGTAGCACCCTTCCGCACCTACACGTTGCTGCCAATGAGTTTTACAGTTTTCGTACGCCTCCAGGAACGCCTGGACCGGAATGCTGTTTTGCTCCCTCGTCACGGCCTGTTGAACCACCTCTACCGATCCGTGATGTTTCCCCTCGAGCGTCGATTTTATTCTGGGGAATAGAAAAAAGTCTGGCGGGGCCAAGTACAGGCTGTAGGGGGGGCTGAGGCAGCGTTGCCGCCTCGTGCTGGGCAAAAAATCGGGGTCCTCATTCACATGATGAAGAAGATCCTACCGGTTGCCCTTCTCCTCCTCTGACAACACTCCCGGCACCAACTTCGCGCACGCTTTCCTCATGGATAAGTTTTCTGTGACGATCTCAAAAACTTGGGTTTGAGGAATGCTCAAGTCATCAGCAATCATTCTGATACTCATTCTACGATCACTGTTAAGTAAATGTTTCACTGGCTACACATTTTCGTTGGTCTTGCTGGTCGAAGGGCGTCTGGAGCGGTCGTCTTCCTCCACTCTTTCCTTGCCTTCTCGGAAAAGCTTGTGCCACTCAAAAAACACCTGATTTACCCATGGAAGCGTCACCGTAGGCCTCCTTAGTCATGTTGTGAGTCTCTTTGCCCGTTTCACCAAGATTCACTCAAAATTTGACCGCGTATCGCTGATCCAGTAAACGCTCCACGATTCTGCGTGACAAGACGTTTCGACAGGGGTCCACAGTACAAGCGACCTCCTCTCTTCAACGGCCGAGAGCCGACTGTCGATTTTCCCCAACATTCCCAATATCCCCCTTCAACGATCCTGAACGCGCAGACCACCTCTCGTCCGCCCGTTCGCCCAGGAAAAAATCAGTCCTACTACTTTCAGAACAGACCCTGTATTTCTCCGGCCATAAAGCGTCGTTCACAACACTCAAGAACTGGTAGTGGAGTGTTTTTTGAAGAAGGAATATGTGGGAAAAATAGCAAGTTGTCTGTAACTGTACATACATGTCTGGCTCGAATTCTCTGTGTCATTCTATAGAAAAGCTGAAACAGCTGATGAGCAGCGCTAAAATTTCGCATTAGTAAGTAATGTAATCGTCGGCAATTTTTTTATTTTTGGCGCCGACGATGCGTCGCGGTCGCTGGTGGCTTTCAACGCCGCGCTCTGTGGCGAATACTCGGCCGTCTTCGAAGGGACCTAATCAGTTTCTTGTTGTAGGAACTCTTTTTCTCTGGAGAGAAGGAGTTTCTTGACAATGGTTGTGCCCGTTCATTTCTGTTAACAACGATCCTTTTGTTCTTGTTTTAGCTGAAACTGATGGGAATGTCTTAAAACAGCGTTAGCCTTTTTACTTACGTTTGTCAAGGACGCGTCGGTCTGCAATGAAGGTCAAATTGACCAAAATGGTAACCACTGGACTACATTATATAAACTAGGAAAAGTAGGCGCGTACCGCCTCAGTTGATACCTATACTTTCGATCCGTTATGAGATGTGCCAAAATAGCGGTCATCGAAGTGTGACCCCCTGCCTGGGACCAACATTTACATGAAATTTGGAGGTTGCCTGTTTTCGTAGAATGCTCAAATTGGTGTCAAATGAACCCCAGGTGGTCGAAATTTCCGGAGCCCTCCACTACGGCGTCTCTCATAGCCTTAGTCGCTTTGGGACGTTAAACCCCATAAACCAAACCAAACCAAACCAAACCAAACCAAACTTTTCATGTTGATGAAGATAAAATTACTAATTGAGATGAAGCCCAGAATATGTGTGGGATTCGCAACGACGACCTTTCAGCCCGCACACCGTGCATTCGCAGCACCTTCAGACGGTCATTACGGCCGAGCCGTTTGTCGCAGGGGGTTATGCTTTCAAACAATTCGTCATGTCGTGATGCACCCATTCGTGTAATTTATTGACAGATGTAACGAAGAAATGTACCGGATATTGCGAAGGTGGCTTTAAATCGCACTACTATGGCCAGATCCATGGCGTAGATGACGCTGCGTGTGTATTCGAAGGCATGTTCTGCACAGCAAACCTCCGCGAACATTTGTATTTGGTCTTCTCCACGTTTGCTGAGTACACCCATGTAAACACTTCAAACTGCCGTAGATAACGCTATTAAGGCGACACTGAGGTGGTGTTCGCGGCGAATTTTTTTTCCTGCGTCCAATCATCGCCGCTTTACTCTTCTGTCCATAGATGCTATCCCGCATGCTTTACATCGCCCACGAGCAATTCCTGTTAGTTGCTAAGAAATGCTGAAATCTAACATTCGCTCGACACAGCTGTGTACTGTCGACACGGAACGGGTAGAAGCGGTCGGCCAGTCAGTACATGCTGCATTTCCACAGAAGCAGCAAAAAACCACCAAACATGACTTTTCATAACTCTTGGACGCCATCCTGTAGGGTTCGGGAAAAATGGTGAAAAGATGTACCCCACGACAAATCAATGAAACGTCTCATGCGAGAGGCGGAAAAGCCTTTTGAATGAAAAATCGAAGTACCGACTGACGACCTCTTCACAGTACATTGATATTCTGTTGCGTCGCAGTCTAGTTAATTTCAGCGCTAGAATTCTCACAACATCAGCAAACACATTGTCTTCGCTGTCGAAGCCTATCATTTCGACGACTGTTCCAACGACGGCTGGAGTTGACGCAGCGCAATCCATATCCCTCAGCACCAGAAGAGCCAGCTTGCGCACCACAGACACCACTTTCCATCATGCGCAGGAAGGCAGCGAAAAACAGACAAAACGGCGAGGCGAGAGACGCGAGGGAGGCGACGCGCTGAAGACTAGCAGAAAGCCTGCACCGCATGCACTTCGGTATTCGTTATAGTTTGGCGCTAGTGTCGCGCTACGCGTGCGCTGCTGAACTAGCGCTGCAGTGAGTGCAGCATTTTTCCTGAACTGCCTGGGACAAGTTCATGCAGTGCAAGCTAAATCGAACAGACGTTATGGCTCCTCATTCTCTCTTTCTTCTTTCATTCCCTCCTTCATCCCTTCCCTCAGGGCACGGTTGAGGTGTGCACTTGGAAGTGAGAGAGTTACTGCGGCTTTCCTTTAATGAACACCACTTTTTACGGCGAAAGAGTTTAATGCCTTATATTGTCGTTAGCAGACGCGTCGGCAGCCGTGTCGACAGACGCGACGGCAGATTTGTCCGCCTTTCGGCGTCACTGATTGAAAAGAAACTGCGCTGAGGGTGGGAATCGCACCAGGACCTTTGGCATTCGAAGCGGAGACGCTACCGCTCCGCCACGAAGGCTCAAGGTTCGAGCATGAATAAAGGCGCATCTAGTGAACGCATGGGTTTCATACATAAAATAAAAGGAATAAAGTCAAGAAAAGGAAAAATAAAAAATAAGAAAATAAACAAAAATAACAACAAAATAAAAATAATATTATGAACATAAAAATAGAAAACAATACAAATAAGAAAAAGAGAAATAACAAAAAAAAACAGAAATATAAAAATAAAAAATAAGTAAAAACAAACAGTGCGCCAGGAAACGCTTTCCCCTTGCAGCACTTTAGAGAGCCAAAGTGCCCCCTGAATTTTCACGGGTGTCCACCGAGATATGCGAGGCAGTTACTGCGTAATTTCCTTTCCTCAAATACAATTTTCAGTTTCATTACGGCCCCTCTTTCTCTTTCTTCTTTCACTCCCACTTCCTCCCTTCCTGTACGGTGCGCGTCGGGTGTCCACCGAGATGACAGAGAATTTCCTTTCCTCAAGAAGCGTTGCGTTCAAAGGGCAAGGCATAGCGCCGAACGGGTGGTGGCGTTCCTCCCTTCCTGTACGGTGCGGTTCGGGTGTCCACCGAGATGACAGAGAGTTACTGCGCCATTTCTTTTCCTCAAAAAGCGTCGGGTTCAAAGGGCAAGGCATCGCTCCGAATTGGTGGTGGCGTTCCTCCCTTCCTGTACGGTGCGGTTCGGGTGTCCACCGAGATGACAGAGAGTTACTGCGCCATTTCTTTTCCTCAAAAAGCGTCGGGTTCAAAGGGCAAGGCATCGCGCCGAATTGGTGGTGGCGTTCCTCCCTTCCTGTACGGTGCGGTTCGGGTGTCCACCGAGATGACAGAGAGTTACTGCGCCATTTCTTTTCCTCAAAAAGCGTCGGGTTCAAAGGGCAAGGCATCGCGCCGAATTGGTGGTGGCGTTCCTCCCTTCCTTTACGGTGAGGTTCGGGTGTCCACCGAGATGACAGAGAGTTACTGCGCCATTTCTTTTCCTCAAAAAGCGTCGGGTTCAAAGGGCAAGGCATCGCGCCGAACGGGTGGTGGCGTTCCTCCCTTCCTGTACGGTGCGGTTCGGGTGTCCACCGAGATGACAGAGAGTTACTGCGCCATTTCTTTTCCTCAAAAAGCGTCGGGTTCAAAGGGCAAGGCATCGCGCCGAATTGGTGGTGGCGTTCCTCCCTTCCTGTACGGTGCGGTTCGGGTGTCCACCGAGATGACAGAGAGTTACTGCGCCATTTCTTTTCCTCAAAAAGCGTCGGGTTCAAAGGGCAAGGCATCGCGCCGAATTGGTGGTGGCGTTCCTCCCTTCCTTTACGGTGAGGTTCGGGTCTCCTCCGAGATGACAGAGAATTACTGCGCCATTTCCTTTCCTCAAAAAGCGTTGCGCTCAAAGGGCAAGGCATCGCGCCGAACGTGTGGTGGCGTTCCTCCCTTCCTGTACGGTGCGGTTCGAGTGTACATCGAGATGACAGAGAATTACTGCGCCATTTCCTTTCCTCAAAAAGCGTCGCGTTGAAAGGGCAAGGCATCCGCGGAACGGGTGGTGGCGTTCCGTGGACTGCCTGGCAGCGCTACAACACGCCGTCGCGTTGCACTCCTAAAAGCGAAGCTTAAGCGTCGTTAATTAGCAGTTAACTAGTATATAGTCATTAATCAGTAATTGGTCACTAATTAGTAATGTGTCATTACTTCGTCATCAATTATGTGTGACGTCATCCAGTTTTAACGTCACCAGTGTCACATAGGCAAAGTGGTGCGGAAAACGCTTTCGCCTCTACGCACTTTAGACAGCCAAAGTGCCCCTGAATTTTTTTTCTTATGCTGTTCTCTAGAAGTGGCTGGTAGCACGCCTTTTCTTTATTAGAATTCTTTTCCTTTTCTTTCTCTTCCGATGTGCGTAGGTAGGCGCGGGAAGTGTACTAAGATGAGAAGAAATTACTGCGCTAAAACTGTAACTAAAACGTGTATTGTAACAACTTTATTATAAGATCCTGGAGAAAACTTCGAAATCTATTCTTATTAGTCTTTCTGAGTACTGGTTTGCTCATTCTTAAACAAACAACTAAGAAAAAATTTCAATTATTCCACCACACCTTTGTGGGGCACATTAGATCACTACTGCTGCAGTACAAATCAAACACTGGCTTTGAAAGCATTTCGATGCAGACCTTCTTTCCTGACTGCAGTGAAATCACATACTTGCCCCTATGCTGGGCATCTCGATTTAAAAACACAGGAGACATCAAAGTCTCTTAAAATGACAGACTAATCAGCTTACTGTTCAGAGACGGCGCATTTCTCGGACTCTAGGAAGACGAGCTAGGAAGGCGCGCAGAGGAGCGTGCATGGTTACGTCAGCTTATGCCAAAGCATCGGTCGCTTCCACACGTACGAGATGCAGAGGGGGGAGGTGGACACACGCATGGCGCGAACATTCCCCAATGGAAGCTGTGACAATGTGAATAGTGCCGTATAAACAATGAATAACCTGGTTCAGAGGTTTCAAGCGGCGCAGACAGTTCCGAATTTGCTGTTGGCAGCGGCGCCTCTCAAGGCTGTCCGCTCTCCCGGTTTCAATTTATCCTAGCATTACAGCCTCTCCTCTTGACGGTCAATCGCCAGTCCCTTATTAGAGGTCTGGCTTTGACAGGCAGCGAGGATTTACGCGTTACTCCTTATCATGATGACGTCACTCTCTACTCAGCTGATGAACGCACCCTCTACTTTGTTGTGTTGTCACACCCAACTCGTGTTACATCTTCAATAACTTTGCAGCGGAGCGCCCAGATACCCATTTAGTGACCTACAACTGTGCTGTAATATTGGATAGTTTGTGGTTATCGGTCGTAGCGGGTATTACAGCTCGTGTGAGAACAGCGCAGACTTTTGAACTGCTCCTGCTTGTGAGGCGCTACATGGTTCGATCCGTTACGCTGGCACCTTTTCATATTGTTAAACCTCCCCTCCGTGCAATAAGGCGGGTGCAGACTATATTTTTTTTATTTTTTTTCGTGAGACGGAACCAAGCTTGTGGCTGGTGGTGTCCTTAAACAACCACGGGATAGGGAAGGTTTCGTCATCCAAAATTTGTCTTTCGCGTCTTCGCAGTCAGCTTTGAAGGGTATTTTGTGTATCTTGCTGAGGAACGCGTGTCCGGCGCGAACACTTAAGCAGTACTTTTTGGGCCCTTATTTACGCTTTTCGCATCCCCCGGCCCCTGTCAATCAGGGGCCTAAGTCAGAGCAGCCTACTACATTCTATGTTTCGTCATTGGCCTTTTTCAGGCATATAAGAGCTGTAGCACCTGATGCCATCACCGTCGTAGACACTGCGGCGGACAATGTGGGCTCGCTATTGTTGCCTGTGTTGCGAGCTGTTCGTCGCTCACCGATGCGCCGCGCTAAATGGGCGCACTTAGCGTCGACAGCTCTCCCAGACCATCTGAGCCACTTTGCTTGGAAACTCGGTTGGGCACGGCTATCTACTTGTGATCAGTTAGGTCGGTGCAGTGTGTTACGCTCCAGAGCTTGTCCGAATTGCTCACTCCCGGAATCCAATCGCCACGCTGTTGTCACCTGTGTGGTGCCGGTCACGTGGTTCGTGTGGAATTCCGTGGGAAGGGCATTTCGTGCTTCGCTCCTGCGGCCGGTTCCCTAGCGGCCGTTTCGCTCGCATGTTAATCGTGGCAGGCCTTCTAGAGCGCAGCCCTCTGGGACGCGTTTCGGCGTTTCGCGGCGTCGCCGTCGCCGTTCTCCGTTGTAACCAGCAGTGAACACCTTACTGGCTGTTTAAGCTGCGAAACCAATTGAGCGGGAGCTTGGAAAGCAAAGGAAAGGCGCATAACTGCCATCTTAGAAATGTGGACACCTCAGTCGTGCTCAAGTTACGTGGCGGTAGTGACAGATGTGCACTGCATGCGTTGGAATTGACAACGTTGTGCCATTTTAAGGAAAGGAAGTGCGCTTAAGTCGCTCCCAGGGTCAGTGGACATCTGAACCACGCTTACAGGTACGTCGGGTCATGGGAGAGGGAGATGTAGACTGCAGGCATTGACAACGTTGTACCAGAAACGCCGCGCTGAAGCCATAGGCCGCCGGCATTCATTGTGTTCATTGGCGTTCGCGTTGACAGCGTTTTACACGCCGATCATTTTTAGGAAAGGAACTGGCATGGCTGGCTCCCTGGGTCAGTGGACTACTGAATCGAGCTTATAGGTACGTGGGGTGATGAGAGAGAGAGAGATGTGGGCTGCATGCGTTGTGCTGACAACGGTGAGCGAACTCTCGCGATCAACGATTCACTGCCACCTGCCAGGATGGCAGGGAGGCTGGGGAATTTAATGCAGATAGAAAGACAGTGGGGGATTTCTTACCACTTATGCGGGAGAACATCCTGTTCCTCTTGCTCGTAACGCCTCCCACTGGTGCGACAACCTCGCAAAATGCTTTCATGGACCTCGTCTTTGAGGACCAGGCATTGGCACAGCAAGGCGACTATATATCGATCTATTTCTCCGGCCATAGAGCGTCGTTCATAACACTCAGGAACTGGTAGTGGAGTGTTTTTTGAAGAAGGAATATGTGTGAAAAATAACAAGTTGTCTGTAACCGTACATACATGTCTGCTCGAATTCTCTTTCTCATTCTATAGAAAAGATGAAACAGCTGATGAGCAGCGCTAAAATTTCGCATTAGTAAGTAATGTAATCGTCGGCAATTTTTTTATTTTATGCCGCCTACGATGCGTCGCGGTCGCTGGTGGCTTTCAACGCCGCGCTGTGTGGCGAATACTCGGCCGTCGTCGAAGAGAGCTAATCAGTTTCTTGTTGTAGGAACTCTTTTTCTCTGCAGAGAAAAAGTTTCTTCGACAATGGTTGTGTCCGTTCATTTCTGTTAACAACGATCCTTTTGTTCTTGTTTTAGGGCAAACTGATGGGAATGTCTTAAAACAGCTTTAGCCTTTACTGCTTACGTTTGTCAAGGACGCGTTGGTCTGCAATGAAGGTCAAATTGACCAAAATAGTAAACACTGGACTACATTATATAAGGTAGCGCTTCAATTGATACGTATATTTTCGATCTGTTATATGCGCCATAATAGCGGTCACTGAAGTGGGACCCTCCTCCCTGCGACCACCTTTTACATGAAATTAGGGGCCACTCGTTTACGCTGAATGCTCAAATTGGTGTCAAATTACTTTTCATGATGATGAAGATAAAATTACTAATTGAGATGAAGCCCAGAATATGTGTGGGATTCGCAACGACGACCTTTCAGCCCGCACACCGTGCATTCCGAGCACCTTCAGACTGTCATTACGGCCGAGCCGTTTGTCGCAGGGGGTTCCGGATGCTTTCAAACGATTCGCCGTGTCGTGATGCACCCGTTCGGAAATTTATTGACAGATGTAACGAGGAAATGTACCGGATATTGCGAGGGTGGCTTTAAATCGCACTAGTAGGGCCAGATCCATGGCGTAGATGACGCTGCCTGTGTATCCGAGGGCATGTTCTGGACAGGAAACATCTGCGGATGTTTGGGTTTGGTCTTCTCCACGTTTGCTGAGCCCACCCATGTAAAGCCTTGAAGCTGTCGTAGCTGATGCTCTTAAATCGAACACTGAGGCAGTGTTGGCGGAGAATTCTTTTCCTGTGTTAAATCATTGCCGCTTCACTCTTCTGTCAAAAGATACACTATCCCGCATGTTTTACGTCGCCCACGAGCAATTCCTGTTAGTTGATAAGAAATGCCGGCTGAAATCTAACATTCGCAAGACACAACTGTGTACTGTCGACACGGAAAGGTAGAAGTGGTCGGCCAGTCAGTACATGCTGCATTTCCCACAGAAGCAGCAAAAAACCACCAAGCATGACTTTTCATAACTCTTGGACGCCCTCCTGTAGGGTTCGGGAAAAATGGTGAAAAGATGTACCCCACGACAAATCAATCAAACGTCTCATGCGAGAGGCGGAAAAGCCTCTTGAATTTAAAATCGAAGTACCGGCTGACGACCTCTTCACAATACATTGATATTCTGTTGCGTCGCAGTCTAGTTAATTTCAGCGCTTGAATTCTCACAACATCAGCAAACACTTTGTCTTCGCTGTCGAAGCCTATCATTTCGACGACTGTTCCAACGACGGCTGGAGTTGACGCAGCGCAATCCATATCCCTCAGCACCAGAAGAGCCAGCTTGCGCACCACAGACACCACTTTCCATGATGCGCAGGAAGGCAGCGAACAACAGACAAAACAGCGAGGCGAGAGATGCGAGGGAGGCGACGCGCCGAAGACTACCAGAAGGCCTGCACCGCATGCACTTCGGCATTCGTTATAGTTTGGCGCTAGTGTCGCGCTACGCCTGCGCTGCTGAACTAGCGCTGCAGTGAGTGCAGCATTTTTCCTGAACTGCCTGGGACAAGTTCATGCAGTGCAAGCTAAATTGAACAGACTTTATGGCTCCTCATTCTCTCTTTCTTCTTTCATTCCCTCCTTCATCCCTTTCCTCAGGGCACGGTTGAGGTGTGCACTTGGAAGTGAGAGAGTTACTGCGGCTTTCCTTTAATCAACACCACTTTTTAAGGCGAAAGAGTTTAATGCCTTATATTGTCGTTAGCAGACGCGTCGGCAGCCATGTCGATAGACGCGTCGGCAGATTTGTTCGTCTTTCGGTGTCACTGCTTAAAAAGAAACTGCGCTGAGGGTGGGAATCGCACCAGGACCTTTGGCATTCGAAGCGGAGACGCTACCGCTCCGCCACGAAGGCTCCAGGTTCGAGCGTGAATAAAGGCGCATCTAGTGAATGCATGGGTTTCATGAATAAAATAAAAGGAATAAAGTCAAGAAAAGGAAAAATAAAAAAATAAAAATAAGAAAATAAACAAAAATAACAACAAAATAAAAAATATATGAAAATAAAAATAAAAACTTTACAAATAACAAAAGAGAAATAACAAAAACACAAATATAAAAAAATTCGCTGTGGCTTAGCTTGGTTAAGCCCGGTAGTTGCGAAAGCAATATCCGTCCCTATGCCATGGTACAGCTGGTAGTGTAGCTGGTGGTGGTGCTTGTGGTTAGACTTGGGATGGTGCATCGGTTATACAATCCAGTGCAATCCAATCCAATCAAATCCAAACCAATCAAATTTCATCCAATCAAATCCAAACCAATCCAATCCAATGCAATCCACTCCACTCCTATGCAATGCAGTCCAATGCAATCCAATCCACTCAAATCCAATCAATTCCAATCCAATGCAGCATAATCAAAATCAATCCAATCCAATGCAATCTAATCCTATACAATCCAATCCAATGCAATCCACTCCACTCCAATCCACTGCAATCCAATGCAATTCATTCCCATGCAATCCAATCCATTCCACTCTAATCCAATCTAATGTAATTTAATTCAAACCAATCCAATTAAATTCAATACAATCCAATGCAATCCAAGCCACTCCAATCCAATGCAATCCGATGCAATCCAATCCACTCCAATACAATCCAAACCAATGCAATCCAATGTAATGTAATGTAATCTAATCTGATCTAATTTAATCTAATCCAATCCAAAACAATCCAATACAATCCAGTCCAGTCCAATTCAGTCCAATCCAATCTAATCTAATCCAATCTAATCCAATGTAATGCAATCAATGTCAAATGAAGGTCAATGGTGGCAACCGGCCGCGGCACGATGGTGGTCACCGGCCGCGGCACGCAAAGGCGTGAAAGTGCAAGTAGTATTGCTTTCGCAATAATAAAAAAGTGAACAAAAACAGAGTGCGCCAGGAAACGGTTTCCTCTTGCAGCACTTTAGAGAGCCAAAGTGCCCCCTGAAGAGAGCCAAAGTGCCCCAGCCATTTCCGAGATATGCGAGGCAGTTACTGCGTAATTTCCATTCCTCAAATACAATTTTCAGTTTCATTACGGCCCCTCTTTCTTCTTTCACTCCAACTTCCTCCCTTCCTGTGCGGTGCGGTTCGGGTGTCCACCGAGATGACAGAGAATTTCCTTTCCTCAAAAAGCGTTGCGTTCAAAGGGCAAGGACGCGCCGAACGGGTGGTGGCGTTCCTCCCTTCCTGTACGGTGCGGTTCGGGTGTCCACCGAGATGACAGAGAGTTACTGCGCCATTTCCTTTCCTCAAAAAGCGTTGCGCTCAAAGGGCAAGGCATCGCGCCGAACGTGTGGTGGCGTTCCTCCCTTCCTGTATAGTGCGGTTCGAGTGTACATCGAGATCACAAAGAATTACTGCGCCATTTCCTTTCCTCAAAAAGCGTTGCGTTCAAAGGGCAAGGCATCGCGCCGAATTTGTGGTGGCGTCCTCCCTTCCTGTACGGTGCGGTTCGGGTGTACATCGAGATGACAGAGAATTACTGCGCCATTTCCTTTCCTCAAAAAGCGTTGCGCTCAAAGGGCAAGGCATCGCGCCGAACGGGTGGTGGCGTCCTCCTTTCCTGTACGGTGCGGTTCGGGTGTACATCGAGATCACAGAGAATTACTGCGCCATTTCCATTCCTCAAAAAGCGTTGCGCTCAAAAGGCAAGGCATCGCGCCGAACGTGTGGTGGCGTTCCTCCCTTCCTGTATGGTGCGGTTCGAGTGTACATCGAGATCACAGAGAATTACTGCGCCATTTCCTTTCCTCAAAAAGCGTTGCGCTCAAAGGGCAAGGCATCGCGCCGAACGTGTGGTGGCGTTCCTCCCTTCCTGTACGGTGCGGTTCGAGTGTACATCGAGATGGCAGAGAGTTACTGCGCCATTTCCTTTTCTCAAAAAGCGTCGCGTTGAAAGGGCAAGGCATCCGCCGAACGGGTGGTGGCGTTCCGTGGACTGCCTGGCAGCGCTACAACACGCCGTCGCGTTGCACTCCTATAGGCGAAGCTTAAGCGTCAATAATTAGCAGTTAACTAGTATATAGTCATTAATCAGTAATTGGTCACTAATTAGTAATTTGTCATTACTTCGTCATCAATTATGTGTGACGTCATACAGTGGTAACGTCACCAGTGTCACATAGGCAAAGTGGTGCGGAAAACGCGTTCGCCTATACGCACTTTAGACAGCCAAAGTGCCCCTGAATTTTTTTTTCTTTTGGTGTTCTCTAGAAGTCGCTGGTAGCACGCCTTTTCTTTATTAGAATTCTTTTCCTTTTCTTTCTCTTCCGATGTGCGTAGGTGGGCGCGGGCAGTGTACTAAGATGAGAAGAAATTACTGCGCTAAAACTGTAACTAAAACAAGTATTGTAACAACTTTATTATATAAAGATCCTGGAGAAAACTTCGAAATCTATTCTTAGTAGTCTTTCTGAGTACTGGTTTGCTCGTTCTGAAACAAAGAACTAAGAAAAAATTTGAATTATTCCACCACACCTTTGCGGGGCACAAAAGATCACTACTGCTGCAGTACAAATCAAACACTGGCTTTGAAAGCATTTCGATGCAGACCTTGTCTTCTGACTGCAGTGAAATCACATACTTTCCCCTATGCTAGGCATCTCGATGAAAAACACAGGAGACATCAAAGTCTCTTAAAATGACAGACTAATCAGCCTACTGTTCAGAGACGGCGCATTTCTCGGACTCTATTAAGACGAGCTAGGAAGGCGCGCAGAGGAGCGTGCATGGTTACGACAGGTTATGCCAAAGCATCGTCCGCTTCCACACGTACGAGATGCAGAGGGGGGAGGTGGACACACGCATGGCGCGCGAACATTCCCCAATGCAAGCTGTGACAATGTGAATAGTGCCGTATAAACAATAAATAACCTGGTTCAGAGGTTTCAAGCGGCGCAGACAGTTCCGAATTTGCTGTTGGCAGCGGCGCCTCTCAAGGCTGTCCGCTCTCCCGGTTTAAATTTATCCTAGCATTACAGCCTTTCCTCTTGACGGTCAATCGCCAGTCCCTTATTAGAGGTCTGGCTTTGACAGGCAGCGAGGATTTACGCGTTACTCCTTATCATGATGACGTCACTCTCTACTTAGCTGATGAACGCACCCTCTACTTTGTTGTGTTGTCACACCCAACTCGTGTTACATCTTCAATAACTTTGCAGCGGAGCGCCCAGACACCCATTTAGTGACCTAAAACTGTGCTGTAATATGGCATAGTGTGTGGTCATCGGTCGTAGCGGGTATTACAGCTCGTGTGAGAACAGCGCTGACTTTTGAACTGCTCCTGCTTGAGAGGCGCTACATGGTTCAGTCCGTTACGCTGGCACTTTTTCACATTGTTAAACCTGCCCTCCGTGCAATAAGGCGTTTGCGGACTATAATTTTTTTATTTTTTTTCGTGAGGCGGAACCAAGCTTGTGGCTGGTGGTGTCCTTAAACAACCACAGGATAGGGAAGGTTTCGTCAACCAAAATTTGTCTGTCGCATCTTCGCAGTTAGCTTTGAAGGGTATTTTGTGTATCTTGCTGAGGAACGCGTGTCCGGCGCGAACACTTAAGCAGTACTTTTTGGGCCCTTATTTACGCTTTTCGCATCCCGCGGCCCCTGTCAATCAGGGGCCTAAGTCAGAGCAGGCTACTACATTCTATGCTTCGTCATTGGCCTTTTTCAGGCAGGTAAGAGCTGTAGCACCTCATGTCATCACCGTTGTAGACCCTACGGCGGACAATGTGGGCTCGCTATTGTTGCCTGTTGTGCGAGCTGCTCGTCGCTCACCGATGCGCCGCGTTAAATGGGCGCACTTAGCGTCGACAGCTCTCCCAGACCATCTAAGCCACTTTGCTTGGAAACTCGGTTGGGCAGGGCTATCTACTTGTGATCAGTTAGGTCGGTGCATTGTGTTACGCTCCAGAGCTTGTCCGAATTGCTCACTCCCGGAATCCAATCGCCACGCTTTTGTCACCTGTGTGGTGCCGCTGACGTGGTTCGTGCGGGATTTCGTGGGCAGGGCATTTCGTGCTTCGCTCCTGCGGCCGGTTCCCTAGCGGCCGTTTCGCTTGCATGTTAATCGTGGCAGGCCTTCTAGAGCGCAGCCCTCTGGGACGCGTTTCGGCGTTTCGCGGCGACGCCGTCGCCGTTCTCCGTTGTAACCAGCAGTGAACACCTTACTCGCTGTCTAAGCTGCGAAACCAATGGAGCGGGAGCTTGGAAAGCAAAGGAAAGGCGCATAACTCCCCTTTTGGAACAGTGGACACCTCTGTTGTGCTCAAGTTACGTGACGGTAGCGACAGATGTTCACTCCATGCGTTGGAATTGACAACGTTGTGCCATTTTAAGGAAAAGGAGTGCGCATAACTCGCTCCCTGGGTCAGTGGACATCTGAATCCCGCTTACAGGTACGTCGGGTTACGGGAGAGGGAGATGTGGGCTGCAGGCATTGTCAACGTTGTACCGGAAACGCGGCCCTGAAGCTATAGGCCGCCGGCATTCATTGTGTTCATTGGCGTTCGCGTTGATGGCGTTTTACACGCCGATCATTTTTAGGAATAGAAACTGGCATGACTGGCTCCCTGGGCCCGTGGACTCCTGAATCGTGCTTATAGGTATGTGGGGTGATGAGAGAGAGAGAGAGAGAGAGATGTGGGCTGCATGCGTTAGCGCTGACTACGGTGAGCGAACTCTCCCGATCAACCATTAACTGCCACCTGCCAGGGTGGCAAGGAGGCTGGGGAATTTAATGCACATAGAAAGACAGGGGGAATTTCTTAGCACTTATGCGGGAGAACATCCCGTTCCTCTTGCTCGTAACGCCTCCCACAGGTGTGACAACCTCACGAAATGCTTGCGTGGACCTCGTCTTTGAGGACCATGCATTGGCACAGGAAGGCGAGTATATATCGATCTATTTCTCCGGCTATAAAGCGTCGTTCATAACACTCAAGAACTGGTAGTGGAGTGGTTCTTGAAGAAGGAATATGTGTGAAAAATAACAAGTTGTCTGTAACTGTACATACATGTCTGGGTCGAATTCTCTGTCTCATTCTATAGAAAAGCTGAAACAGCTGATGAGCAGCGCTAAAATTTCGCATTAGTAAGTAATGTAATCGTCGGCAATTTTTTTATTTTATGGCGCCGACGATGCGTCGCGGTCGCTGGTGGCATTCAACGCCGCGCTGTGTGGCGAATACTCGGCCGTCTTCGAAGGGAGCTAATCAGTTTCTTGTTGTAGAAACTCTTTTTCTATGGAGAGGAGGAGTTTCTTCGACAATGGTTGCGCCCGTTCATTTCTGGTAACAACGATCCTTTTGTTCTTGTTTCAGGGCAAACTGATGGGAATGTCTTATAACAGCGTTAGCCTTACGTTTGTCAAGGACGCGTCGGTCTGCAATGAAGGTCAAATTGACCAATATAGTAACCACTGGAGTACATTATATAACGTAGCAACAGTAGGCGCGTACCGCCTCAATTGATACCTATACTTTCGATCCGTTATGAGATGTGCCAGAATAGCGGTCATCGAAGTGTGACCCCACTGCCTGGGACCATCATGTACATGAAATTTGGAGGTTTACTCTTTTCGTAGAATGCTCAAATTGGTGTCAAATTACTTTTCATGCTGATGAAGATAAAATTACTAATTGAGATGAAGCCCAGAATATGTGTGGGATTCGCAACGACGACCTTTCAGCTCGCACACCGTGCATTCGGAGCACCTTCCGACGGTCATTACGGCCGAGCTGTTTGTCGCAGGGGGTTCCGGATGCTTTCAAACGATTCGCCGTGTCGTGATGCACCCGTTCGTGAAATTTATTGACAGATGTAACGAGGATATGTACCGGATATTGCGAAGGTGGCTTTAATTCGCACTAGTAGGGCCAGATCCATGGCGTAGATGACGCTGCCTGTGTATCCGAGGGCATGTTCTGGACAGCAAACCTCCGCGAACGTTTGTATTTGGTCTTCTCCACGTTTGCTGAGCCCACCCATGTAAAGCCTTGAAGCTGTCGTAGCTGATGCTCTTAAATCGAACACTGAGGCAGTGTTGGCGGATAATTTTTTTCCTGTGTTAAATCATTGCCGCTTCACTCTTCCGTCAAAAGGTACACTATCCCGCATGTTTTACGTGGCGCACGAGCAATTGCTGTTAGTTGATAAGAAATACCTATGGTTCCTCTTTTATTATCTCGGCTAAGATGCTTAGCATAATGTCTACAGGCGAATGTCATTGTATCCATTGGCTTTGGTATCTGTAGATACGTAGATAAAATTTTTTCCATGCCCTTGAGTTCCTCTAGCGCAAGTGATTGCGGTGGACGTTTTGAGCATAACGTCTATCTTCTAAAAAAAATTGTTCCGGACCCCTCCACTACGGCACTTCTTTATCTTTACCACTTTTGAAGCGAAAAGCTTCACTAGGCTAGTCAACACCGCGCTTTGCGTGAGCCGGAGGGCAGATTTGCCACTTCTGAGCATGCGCGAAACCTAGCGCCGAGACGCGCAGCGCGGGTGGCCGCAGACTCCGTAATAGAAAAAGAATAAAAATAAGCCCAGAAACTAGAATAAAAAAGAAATGAAAGAAATAAAATATCAGAAATAAAACAATAAAAGACAAGCAGTGCGCCAGGAAGCTCTCATATCTCGGTGGACACCCGAACCGCGCCGTAAGAGAAGAAAAATGAAAAGAAAATTGGTTTTAAGAAAGAAACGACGCCTGTCTCTGTCATATCTCGGTGGATACCCGAACCGCAGAGTGAGGGCTTCAAGTAAAATAAAATGAAATGATAATTGGTTTTAAGGAAAGGAAATGCCTGTCTTTCATATCTTGGTGCACACCCGAAAGGAATGGACTCCACAGTACATGTCTCTAAAGGAACCTTCTTAGCACCGTATTCACTACACGCGCGCCTCCTCCTCCGCCTCCGTACAGGCAGTGTGTGGACGGCCGAACGCCTCCACCGTTATCGTGGTGCTCCCAGTGCATTGTGCGCGAACTGCGACAGCCATAACGGCAAACCAAGCGTAACTGAACCTTTTCTCTTGTATACCCAGGCTTAACCACAGCAAAGCCCCGGTCAATTTTTTTTCATTTCCAGCGTCTGCGACGTTGCGACCGCGTTTCTCGTTGTATACAGGAAAAGTAGAATAATGTAAAAATTAGTAGCCGCACTTTTCGAAAGTAATTGGGTTAGAGTTGCGAGAGTTTGGAAAAATAATTAGTTATGTACTTTAATTACTCCTCAAAAGTATTCGGTGGAACCCACCGACAACCGCCCTTCACCAAGCCTAGTGGATAGCCGCTCTTCCACCTCCCTTTCCCCTTTGACAACCTTCCCCAATTAACTGCAGGTGTATTTAAGCTACACCCATAGCGGTGGCTCAATTGTTAGAGCGCTCGGCTGCTGAGCCTGAAGACGCGGGATCAAATCTAGACGCTGTGGCGGCGCTTCGAAGGAGGCGAAACGCAAACGGCCTCCGTGTGCTGTACGATGTCAGTACACGCTAAACTACGAAAGTGTTCCGGAGTCCTACACTCTGGCTCCTTCATTGTCTCAGAATTGAGTTTTGAGAAAATCGAATTTTGTTGATCGTCTGCCGTCGTTTTAAAGATGTAAAAATGAATACAAATTGTATAAAATACCAAATCAAACTTTCTGTTAAAACTGGCATTGTGGTCGAAATTTGTGGAACTGCAAAGTGCTGTTTTATGGAGGATATATAAACCGAGCCGCCGCGGTGGCTGAGTAGTTATAACATTAGGTTGCTGACACCTAAGGCGCGAGTTCGATCCCTGCCGCGAGGGTCGCACTTTGATAGAGGAGAAATGCTAGAGGCCCGTGAACACTACGAACTCACCGCACCTTAAAGAACCCCAGGTGGTTGAAATTTCCGGAGCCCTTCACTACGGCGTCCTTCGTATTCTGAGTAGCCCCCCGTAATACCAAAACGCTATAAACCGGTTTGATGCCACAGAATGAGGCTGCTGACTAATAGACAACTAAGTTTTTCCTTGAAATGGGGTGCATGCAGCAGTGCGCCACAGGGTGGTTGCCTTTTCATAATCTCTCAGCTGAGTGCTTCATGCACTGGTGAGGTAAGTTCATAGGAACTGGGAGCGCCATTTTATGGTGCTCTTGAGGTGCAGTTAAAAGCTAGCTTCCTCCCTTTTGGGGTCAATATTTCGGGTTTTCACCTTTCCGCGCTGAAGGGTGCAGTGTCGCCTCTCAGCCGTTGAAGTGCCGGGCGTTGTGTCCATCGCCTCACTTTTGTCACGGGAGGTACAGGAAGAAACCGCGTGTGTAGGTGATTTATTTATTTATTTATTTATTTATTTATTTATTTATTTATTTATTTATTTATTTATTTATTTATTTATTTATTTATTTATTTATTTATTTATTTATTTATTTATTTATTTATTTATTTACTTATTTATTTATTTATTTATTTATTTATTTATTTATTTATTTATTTATTTATTTATTTATTTATTTATTTATTTATTTATTTATTTATTTATTTACAATACCCCTAAGGGCCCTCGTGCGAGGGTATTACATAGGGTTGGAGGGGCGATACAAGCATAAAAATATGGCACAGGCATTTGAAACAAAATACACGTAATAATGAATTAAAACTAGTAATGTACACAAATAACACAACAACGCAGAATAAAATAATTAGTAAATGCGCATAATACAACAAAAAATACCAAATCTGTTAGTCCATGGTTTGCTTTAACGAATGCTGAAACGATTGTAGGTTAACCTCAGTAGCTATGTGTGATGGCAAGTTATTCCAATCTATTATAGTGCGAGGAATGAATGATTTCGCGTAGAGCAATGAACGGCATGTGATGCGTTTTATTTTGTTATCGTGGTCGCGGCGAGGAAAGACTGCAGGGTGTGGCAAAAAGAAGTCGTTGTGGAGGGTGGGATGGTGATACAGTTTGTGAAGTAAGGTTAGGCGAGCGAAATGTCGTCGATATGATAACGGTTCCAACTCGGCACGTTGTTTCAATGCTGTGACACTGGTGAAGCGTGAATAATCTGAAAAGATGAAGCGAAAAGCACGGTTTTGCAGGGATTCAAGGTTGTTTATGATGTAAGCTTGTTGGGGGTCCCATATTGCAGAAGCATACTCAACTTTCGGGCGGATTAGCGTGATGTAAGAAAGTTTTTTTAAGTGTGAAGGCGCGTGTTTGAGATTACGCCTAAGAAGGCCGAGTGCGCGATTTGCTGATGCTAAGATTGTGTTAATATGGTAATGCCAAGTTAGGTCAGACTTAAAGTGAACTCCTAGGTACTTGTAAGTTGTTGTAAGTTCAACTCTATCGTTATTGAGGAAGTAGGCTGTAGCAATTCGAGTGGAACGGCTAGTAAACGACATTAACTTTGTTTTAGATGCATTTAGAGACATTAGCCAGGAAGAACACCAAGCCGTTACAGCGTCAAGATCAGTTTGAAGTGAATGGCGGTCGGTTTCATTAGTAATATTACGATATATTACACAATCATCCGCGAATAACCTAATTTGAGACGATACACACTTGGGTAGATCATTAATAAAAATTTAAAAAAGCAGAGGGCCAAGTACACTTCCCTGGGGGACTTCAGATGTCACGGGGACAGAAGACGAGTTAAAGCCGTTGACAGAGGTGAATTGTTTTCTGTTATCGAGGAATTGTTTTATCCATGAAATAGCGTTGGGATGGAGATTTAAGTTTGTCAATTTGGTTAGGAGCCTGTGATGGGGAACGCGATCAAAAGCTTTAGAATAGTCTAAAAATACTGCGTCAAGCTGTAAGCCAGCGTCTACTGCGGAAAATATGTCGTTAGTAAATCCAGCGAGTTGTGTGTCGGCCTCCTCTGATGGGGAGAGGCCCTGTGGCCTGCCCATTCAAGGGCCGGCGGGCCCTTTTTCACAGATGGCAGCCTTCGTCACTGCGTATGGCGAGCATGGGTTGCCCTGCCAAGAATTTGCCTGAGTAGCGGCCTGATCTCAAAGTTGTGTGATGTGGATACCGATGTGGCCCACAGCACCCCCATCGGCGACGTTTGCGGAGGCCGCACTGCTTGTCAGGGAGTGTAATGCGGCTCGCCGACCTATCGCAACGTGCCACATCTCCTGCGTGTCTGCCGGCGGTAATGCCGCGCCAACCGTGTGGCCTAAGAGCTTAGGCGTTCAGCGGTTCATCAGCGAACGCAAAATGTTAAAAATTAGCGGCATTACTTATCGAAAGAAATTGAATTGCACTTGCGAATTTCTGGAAATTTAATAACTTATGAAGATTACCTTTCATAACTATTCTGTCGAAGCCAACGACACCCGCCCTACACCAGGCCTTATGGGTACCCGCTCTTCCACCAATTCACTGCGGGTGAATTTATGGTGCACCCTTAGCGGTGGCTCAATTGTCACAGCGCTCGGTTGCTGAGCCTGAGGTCGCGGAATCAAGCCTAAACGCGGTGAGGAGGAAGAGGAAAACTTTTATTCTCTGTTTACCGTGAAAGGTCGATGGGGCGAGCCGGAAGGGCCCGCCCCTTACAAGCACTAGGAGGGATCCCTAGTCCGGGTTCCCTGTAGCTTCCGCGGCGGACGGGGCTCTAGCTACGAATGCCTGTTAGGCTTGGAGTTCGGAGCAGTCAGAAAGGGCAGCTTCCCAGTCCTCTCGGGTGGGGCGGAGTTGGGGCGGGGTGGGTAGGTAGGATTGGAAGGGCATGCCTACACCATGTGGTAGGTGTCCGAAAACGCGCCCGAGAAAGAAGAATTGAAGTGCTTATGTACTGCCGGGCACAGTACAATATTGGTAAAGAGGCGGAGAAGTCAGCGCTCCTCCCCACTGGTGAGGTCTTAACAGGGAGGGGGATAGAGGCCATGAAAGGTTTGATAAGAGAGGTGATCTCTCTAAAGGTGGTGGCCGGATTGAAATTGAATTCCGGATCCGGCTGCGGATGAGGCCATGCCCGGTGAGTATGCGCGCGGGCGGCAGTGTCGGCTGTCTCGTTCCCCTCAGGGCCCACAGGAACTGGAGCCCACGCGATGGTACGATGGGTCGGAAACCCTGTGTACTCGCGTGCGGTTGTTGAAAGCACGATCTGGAATATACCTTTGCTCAATATTGCGGCAGGTGCCTCTGGAGTCCGTGATAATGACTCGGGATTCTGGATCTGCGGCGGCCAGTGCAACGGCGATCTCTTCCACAAATGTAATGTTTGGGGCACGGAAAGTAAGGCCCTGAACTGTAGTGTTTTGGTGGATAACGCCCGCCGTGTAACAACCCCCATGGTGTGGGCAGGCCGCATCCGCATAGAAGACACCTGGCGTATGGCCATATTGTTGAGAAATAGCCTCCGCTCGCGCGAGACGGCGACGGTCATGGGTGTCTGTAGTTATGTTGTTCGGAAGGGGTCGCACCTGGAGTGCAAAGCGCCAGTCTTCAGGGATTTGGACGCGTTTTTCTGTCTGTTGCGTAGGATATGTGTAAGCGCGTCAGAAGGCGGCTCCCCGCAGGCGCCTTGCTCAGGCGCAAGTATTGATTATTAAGATGAGCTTCTCGTAACTCCCCAAAGGTGTTGGTCATCCCCAGAGTGAGGAGACGCTGTGGCCGCGTTTCGATGGAGGCGAAACACAAAAGGCGTCCGTGTTGTGTGCGATGTAGTACACGGTAAAGTGCGGAAGTATTCCTGAGTCCTACACTATGGCTCCTTCATTGTCTCTTCCTTCTTTCACTCCATCCTTCAACCATTCCCTCAAGGCATGGTTGAGGTGCCCACTTGGAAGTCAGACAGTTGCTGCGCCTTTCTTCTAATCAACACCATCTTTTTTATGCCGCTCTCTTGAATGAGCTGCTAGCACGCCTTCCCTTTATTAGAAATCTGCTTTTCTTCCGGTCCCGAAAAGCTCAAGTATGCGTGCGAAGTGTGATAAGGTGAGAGGAAATAAATGCGCTGAAATTGCAACCAAAACAGGTATTGTAAACACTATAATAAAAGATCCTGGAGAAAAGTTGGAAATCTATTTATTATGAGTGGTCCTAAGTACTGGTTTACTCAATCTGACACAAAGAACTTAGAAAAAATTTCAATGCGTTCAGCGCACCTCCGCGGATCAGGGAAAATGACTTCTGCTGTAGAAAAAATCAGACACTGGCTTTGAAAGCATTAGAAAGCTTTGAAGCCTTTTCAAAGCATTGGAAGGTTCCTGTCTGCAGTGACGCCTCATATTTGCACCAATGCTGGGCATCTTAGTCCGCAAGAAAGGAGACATCAATGTAACGAAAATTGCAGACCAATCAGCTTACTGTACAGAGGCTGTTCATTTCGCGCACTCCAAAACGAGCTACGAACGCGGGGAGAGGAGCTCGTGTGGTTACGTCAGGTAATGGCAAAGCGGTGCCCGCTACGCGCGTACGAGATGCGGAGCGAGGAGGTGCAAAACTGACATGGCGCGAAAATTGCCGATTGGAAGCTGTTACGAAGTGAATAGTACGGCATAAACAATAAATTACCTGGTTCAGAGGTTTCAAGCGGTGCAACCAGTTCCGCATTTGGTGTTGGCAGCGACGGCTCTGAAGGCTGTCTGCTCTCCCAGTGTTAATTCATCCCACCACTGCAGCCTTTCGCTCTTGACAGTCAATCCCCAGTCCCTTACTAAAGGTCTAGCTTTGACAGGCAGCGAGGCGGTACACGTTACCCTTTATGCCGACGACGCCACTCTCTACTTAGCTGATGAACGCACCCTATTTTTTTCTGTGTTGTCTCACCAAACTCGTGTTACATCTTCGATACCTTTGCAGGGGTGCGCCCAGAAGCGCATTTCGCGACCTACGACTGTGCTGTAATATGGAATAGGGTGTGGTCTTTGGTAATAGAGGGCATTACAGCTTGTGTGAGAACAGCGCTGACTTTTCTCCAGCCTATGCTAAAGAGGCGCTACCTGGTTCAGTCCGTCATACTGGCACCTTTTTCACATTGTTAAACCTACCATCCGGGCCATAAGGCGTGTGCAGACTATAGTTTTTTCTTTTTTTTTCGTGAGGCGGAACCAAGCTTGTGGCTGGTGCTGTTCTTGGACAACCACGGGAAAGGGAATTTCGATTGGAAAACGTTTATTGTCAGCACTGAGCCCTAGTGGGCATTATACTAGGTGGCTTCGAGCCCATGGCTCTTGGCGACCTTGTGAGCCCACTCAGTGGCCCGGACTGGCGTCAACGGGTCTGAGCTGGCCAGTATAGCCTCCCACCGCTCTAGAGAAGGGACTGGTAGTAGGTCCGCCGGTGGCGGCGCCTTTTTGCAGCTCCATAAAATGTGGTCGTATCCGGCTATCTCGCCGCATTGTTTGCAAGTAGCGTTGTATTGTGTTGGATACATGTGTGCTAGTCTCGACGGGCTAAAGAAGGCTCGCGTCTGGAGCCGACGCCACGTTACCTCCTGGCTTTTGTCGAGCTTTTTGTCTGGTGGCGGATAGATCCTCCTTTCCAGTTTAAACTGATTGGTGTATTCGTGAAATGATATGATTGCATCTCTCGTGAAATTTGGGGACTCGACCCGGCTCACTGCTCGGCTGACATAACCTCGAGCTATACTGTGAGCCAACTCTTTTCCCCTGTTCCCCGAGTGTGCCGGCACCCATATTAGTTCCACCTCTCTTTGGTCCCAGTCTTTATGTCTTAATATTCGTTCTGCCTCCTGGGAGATCATACCCCGCGCAAAATTGTTGATAGCCACCTTGGAGTCGCTAATTATGGTGACTGCTTTGGTGCTGGCCATTGCCATGGCGATAGCCGCCTCCTCCGCTGTCCCTGAGTTTTTTTGTTTTGACCGAACCGGCCGTTAATGTTTCACCCGAGTCGTTCACGGCCACGACCACAAAGGAGTCGCCTCCTTCGTATTCCGCCGCGTCTACATAGATTGTGTGTTCCGAGCCTTCGAGCTTGGCTTCAAGGGCCTGTGCTCTGGCTCTCCTCCTGCCTTCGTGAAAAGCAGGGTGCATGTTTTTTGGAAGTGGTTTAATAGTGAGTAATTTTCTAACTTTGGTCTGTAATTTTGCCTGTGCGTTTCTTTCCGGAATTTTATCATGTAATCCTAGGTTGCTCAGGATCTTTCTCCCCGGGGGTGAGGTCGCAAGCCTCCTTAGTTGCGCAAATATATGTGCCTCGCATAGTTCCGTGGTGGTGTTGTAGATCCCCAGTTTAAGAAGTCTTTCCGTAGGAGTGCAGTGGGGCAGCCCAAATGCTGCTTTATATGCCTGCCTTATGATCCCATCTATTTTGTTCTGTTCCGCCAGCCCTAGCTTGAGGTAGGGAACGGCGTAAACTATTCTGCTTATCACGAAAGCCTGAACCATTCGGCAGAGATCTTTTTCTTTGACTCCCCGTCTTTTGTTAGCTATTCGCCTTATGAGCCTGGTTGTCATGTTAATTGTGGACTTAAGCCTGTTTATTGTCTCTGTGTTCTTTCTATTGTCCTGTATTATAAGTCCTAGGACCCTGATTTTGTCAACTCTGGCTACCGGAGTCTCATTTACCAGTACGTGAATGTCTCCTGCGTTGGTATCGCGTTTGCTAGCCCCCCGGATCACCAGAAGTTCGGATTTGCTTGGCGAGCATTTTAGTCCTGCCCATTCCGCGTATTCCTGGACAATATCGATCGCGTGTTGGAGATTTTGTTCTATTTCCCCATCATTTCCTGTATGCGTCCATATTGTTATGTCATCCGCATATAGCGTATGGTTTATACCTTCGACAGTCTTCAATAGCGGCGGTAGGTTCTTCAACGCCAGGTTGAATAAGAAAGGAGAGAGCACTGAGCTTTGCGGAGTTCCCTTATCTCCCAGCTTAATAGTTTCTGACTGGATGTCTCCTAGATTTATTTCTGCGGTTCTGCCGGTTAGAAAGTCCCTTACGTAATCGTAGGCCCGCTTTCCAGGGGCAATCTCCGCCAGATTAGTTAGTATGACCTCGTGTTTGACGTTATCGAAGGCTTTATGTAGGTCTAGGCCCAGTATAGTTTTGGCGCCCCCTTTGTTGGGCGGGTCTATGATGTCTGCTTTGAGCTGGAGCATGACGTCCTGCGTGGACAACTTGCTCCTGAAGCCTAGCATCGTTTCAGGAAATACCTCCCTTTCCTCTGCGTATTCCTGGAGTCTGTTTAATATGACATGTTCCATCAGCTTCCCCAGGCAGGACGTTAGCGATATCGGCCTGAGGTTGCCCACTTCAAGTTTCTTCCCGGGTTTTGGAATAAAGATTACTTTGGCATGTTTCCATTGTGAAGGTAGACTACCTCGTTTCCATATCTCATTTAGGTAATCTGTGACTGCCGTGACCGAGACTAGATCTAGGTTCCTTAGCATTTTGTTGGTTACCCCATCTGCCCCCGCTGCCGACGTGGTTCTTAGTTGACTCATTGCTCTCCATACCTCCGCTATCGAGATGTCCTCATCTAGCTGTGTGTTCTCTGCTCCTTGGTAAGCTGGAGATGAACCCCCTTTGTCTGTGTTAAGGTACCTGCTCTTCAGTTCCTCTATTAGGTCCGCGGCTGTTCCCTGGTATTTGTGTATCAATCGTTTAAGCTGCCCTTGTGCCGCCGACTTTGTTTGTCCTGGGTCTAGTAAGTGGCGAAGAAGATACCACGTGTTCTTGCACCCTAGCTTTCCATTCATTTCATCGCAAATTTGTCCCCAGTGTTGACGCTGAAGCTCGCTTGTGTAGTCTTCTATCTGTTTTTCGAGTGTCGATATTCTCTTCTTTAGCCTTCCATTGTGTTTCTGTTTTTTTCACCTCTTCAAGAGGCTCTCGTGGGCTTCCCACATGTGGGCCAGCCTCGAGTCTGTGATGTCATGTTCGGTGGTTGGGGTCTGTCGAGTGTGACTGTTTACGTCTTTTTTGAGTGTCTCAACCCATTGATTTAGATCCGATATCTCCCTCGGAGCGGTTCTGTCCCGGACTTTTCGGAGGGTGTCCCAGTCTGTCAGCTTCGTTTCGCGCAGCTTCCCCTTCATCGGCCGGGTTTGTGTTTCAATCTCTATGATGTAGTGATCGCTACCCAAGGTGTGTCCTGTGTTTAACCATCGTTCACCCTCGAGGTCTTTGCCTAGCGTCAAGTCTGGGGACGTGTCTACGCTGACGCTATTGCCTATCCTCGTGGGGTCTTGCGGGTTGTTTAGTAGCGTGAGCCTTAAGTTTTGGATTTCTGTCCATAGTTTGTTTCCCTTAGGGGAGGCCGTTCGATATCCCCATGCCGGATGCGGGGCGTTGAAGTCCCCCGTGATTACTAATCCCTTCTTATAAGATAGTCTAATGGCTTTACGTAATAGGCCCGCCAGCCCTGTGCCCCGGTTTTTCGGTGAGTTGTATATATTCAGAATAAAGAGACTGTTGTCCCCCTTTCTGTTTGGGATTATTTCTAACATCACGTAGTCCTCGCTTGTGTTTTCGAGTGCGTGTTGTGTTGCCGTTAGATTTCTATGCACTAGCGTGGCCGTGAACGACTTGGGTTTGTGCTCTTTTTGCACTTCTAGCGGGGTGTACGCGGCGTAGCCATTTAATTTGACCATGCCGCTTGCCTCCTGCAGCGTGATTACGTCCGGTGTGGTTATGTTTTTTTGAATGTATGCCTGCAGGTTCCATCTTTTGGACTGGAAGCCTCTGCAGTTCCACTGCCAGATTCTAATTTGTTGGCGAGGGGCCATGATGTCCTATAGAGGCTGCTGCTGCGGTTGCAGCGAGGGGAGGGTGTTGCCGGCAACAGGGGGAAGCCTGGCTTCTATGTTTGCTAGTTGTTCCAGAATTTGCTGGAAGCAACCCATGGTTCGTTCCCTGAACGTGACGAATTCCGCCGTCAGATTGTCAGCACGTTCGGCTATTTTGTCTACCCTAGCGGTAAGGGCATCAATTCCAGCGTCTTGAGCGTCAACCCGCTTCAATAGTGTGTTCATGTCCGGCCTAACCTTGATGTGGGTTTTAGCCGATGCGTCCTCGTTAGGACTTTCTGCCGCCTTTTTGGGAGTACTGTCGTCTGTGTTTTCCTCTCTGGGTAGAGGTCTTTTCAAGGGGACTCTGGTGTCTGTATCCATTGCGTTTTGAATGTCTCCCCTTTCATATGTGTCACGCGGGGGCGCCTGACTCGCGTTTTGTGATTGTTGCAAAGGAGGTTTTTCGACCACCTTCGGCTGTTTTGTGTTAGCGTGAATGAGTTTCCTCATTCACGCTAACACAAAACAGCCGAAGGTGGTCGAAAAACCTCCTTTGCAACAATCACAAAACGCGAGTCAGGCGCCCCCGCGTGACACATATGAAGGGGGAGACATTCAAAACGCAATGGATACAGACACCAGAAAGGGAAGGTTTTGCCATCCAAAATTTGTCTAACACGTCCTCGCTGTTAGCTTTGAAGAGTATTTTGCGTATCTTGCTGGGGAACGAGTCTCCGGCGCGAACTATTACGCAGTACTTTTCGGGCCCTTATTTACGGTTTTTCCATCCCGCGACCCCTCTTAATGATGCACCTAAGTCAGAGCAGCCTACCGCATTCTATGCTTCATCGGCGGCCGTTTACAGGCATTGTGAGCTTTAGCACCTGGTGTCATCATCGTCGCAGACCCTGCGGTGGACATTATGTGCTTGCTATTGTTTCCTCTTGTCCAAGCGGCTCGCCGCTTACCGTTGCGTCGCGTTCGATGGGCGCGCTTAGCGTCGACAGCTCTCTCCGACCATCTACGCGACTTTGCCTGGAAACTCGATTGGGCAGCAGTAGCGTAGCCAGAAATTTTGTTGGGGGGGCGGGGGGCGGCTCATGTTGCAGCGCGGCCTCCTCATAGAATTTGTGGAGGGATCAAACGCAAGAATAATAAATGCATTGCCATATTTGCAATGCCATTGTGTACTAGATGACGCTACGCGCTGTCTAGACAAGTGAAATATGTATTTTGTAAAATAAAATATTGTATTCGTATGTCTTGGAAATCGTGGGAGACATAACTGATACCAAGCTTCCATGTTTTTACGTATTTAATAAGTAAAGAAAATATCTCACGAACTCTAGAACTATCTCAGTCCGAAACTAGCAAGACAGTGCATGCCGCTGATATGAAAAACGTAAATGCCATGAAATGAGCAAGTAGAGAGCCAATACTTTTAATGAGTCTTTGTCGTTCAAGAACCGTTACTTTTTTGTAGATATGCAACGGCCAGGAGAAAATCTTAATGACGCTGTCCTTCGTTCGAGCGTACTGCGCAGCAGCAGCTGTCGCCGGTCATGCATTTTGAGTAATTGCACCGAAATTTTAGTCCCCACAACAAGCACATGTATAAAAGATAAGTTCTGAAAAATGCGCATTAGAAGTGCAAAGATAAAATGGAGTATTAGAAATGCGAAGACAGTACTTGCTAAAGGACAAAAAGTGTCAATGGAAATAGTCACTGTATGTATACACAAAACCTCACCATAAGATATTTATATACACGTATGTCTCCATTAAATCTACGTATCTAAGCAAAAGTCACACTAATAATGCGTCGAACAAGACAAATAAGCATCTTGCGTAATCACAGATAGTAAACTTTACACACGGAAAGACAGACGATCCAGGCAAGAACAAAACTATGATAGCAGAAGTCGAGGTATGTAGTTGGGCCATGCGCCGGTCGCGACAGCACCATATGGTTAGAATAAAGAAGGAGCAATGCAGAAATCAATAAGAAAGTACGCATTTTTAACTGCCTGCACGGCGATAATTATTCTGCACCCATAATTAGAGAAGGGTATTCCTTTGGTTCAACGAAAAAGTAAAAGCAGTTAGCTAAAAAGGAAAGGGAAGGAGAAACGAAAGCCAAGAATGATGCCGCAAGTTGAAATAACCAATATCAGAGTGTATATGTTAGGAAACGCCGCGTGGGCACTGCTTTCAATAAGCAAGGTCCATCAAGATCGGTTATTGATGTCCTCAAAATTTTCGTATTCGCTTGGTAATTTTGATCATGATGCTAACTGATGCTTACGTTACGTGACTCCAGGTCCATGGGCGTTGCCACGAAATGTAACCCGAGTTAGCAATGTTCGCGCCAAAATGTCTTTTCTAGTCTGAAAAAGACATTGTATGTGACAAAATCCAGAATGTCTTCCGGCGCCGGTGGTTGTTTTGGTCGGTGGTGCGTGACAGTTCGAAAGAAATTTCGGGGGGGGGGGGGGGGGGGGGGGGCTGAAGCCCCATCGCCCAGTACACAGGACATCGTACAGTACACGGGCTTCTGCAATTTCCCCTCCATCGAAATTCTACCGCCACGGACGGGATCGAACCCACATCTTTCGGGCCAGCAGCCGGATGCCGCAACCACAGAGCCACCGCGGCGGGGTCCAAAAATAAAAATAAAGAGAACGGTTACTTTGCACACACAACAGAAATTTTTCGTAAATACTGCACTGAAGTTGAAAATATCTGTTCAACATTACATGTCCTATGGAAAACTACTTAAAACAGAGAGGAGGAGGAGGAGGAAGAAAGTTGGCTGGCGGTTTAGCATTGCTAAGCACGAAATATTGTGCGAAAGCCCAGTTTTTTGCAGGTGAACACCACCGTTACGTACATGAAAGCGCGATTGAGCTGCGCACTGACCCAGATAGCCAGTTATGCGGGTGTTCAAGTTTTTCTTCGTCAGTGCCAATTTACCATGTGTACGCCGGCGGCCTATGCTCCAGCGCCACATTTCTGCAGCAGTGTTGTCAACGCCAACGTGTATTGCTCTAGTGTTGTACGTGTTTCTTCCACAACGCTGCCCACGCCGACACATGCAGTGCACATCTCTCTGTCACTGCCGCCACGTAGCTCACAGCGGGAATATTAGTGCGGTAGTAGTATTAGATGACAATGAAAATGTGCAATGCACAACGCGAGAGCGTGTTGCAGTCCAACACGAAGAGTGATCGACGGCGGTGATAGCCCTTCATTGTATTTATTCTACATGAAAAGCTACCAGTGCTCTTGTGCAGTCGCCAGCGAAGGTGATCTGCTCTCGCATGTGTGGGTTAGAATGGCAATAATGGCAATATTTATTTTATTTATTTATTTATTTATTCATATTTTGCCCAAGGTCATCCTCAAAATCAAATTTCACACATACCAGTGAGCCAGTTTTGACCTCTTGAAGTGGAGCTTTCGCGCTGCAATATTTATTGATCTAAAACGTGACGAGCATCGCCGGAGGAGATCCTTCAGTCTAGGAGTCCAGTCGTCTTGGCCAGCGAGCTGGCCTGGTTAGTCAGCTCCACATGGTCTTCCAGTCACGCACTGGTCAGCGCTTGCTCCCACTTCTACAGGGTGGAATTGTGGACGTTCGGAACCAACGGGTTGTATCGGCAGCCCCAGGTGAAAGTTAAAGGGTGGAGATGTCTTGGCGCCATGGGCAAGCGGAGGGATACAGAGTGGGGTGTATTTTGTGGTACAAGTGGAGGCTGGTAACGGTGTTTGTCACTAATTGGCGCCAGTAAACGGAATGCGCGTGAGTGAGCCGCGGGTGCTGGGTAAGAAGACGTGCTTTCGTGCCTCGGAAATATTCCAGTACGTCGTTGAAGCAGAAGGGACTGGCACGGTGTCCATGCCACTGGTAGCCGCTCGGTTGATAAGAGCTTGAGCTTCGGCATCAGCGGCGATGTTGCCGGCCAGTCCATCATGTCCAGGAGTCCAAATTATGTTGTGCGAGTGCAGCTCTACAGTGATGTTACCTAGGACCCGGATGGTACGTTTGTGCCACCGGGCCTTAAGATAGTTGTCTGGCTGGCTTATGGCTTGGCTTTTGCAGTTTAATGTCCCAAAGCGACTCAGGTGATGAGAGACGCCGTAGTGAAGGGCTCTGGAAATTTCAACCACCAGTGGTTCTTTAACATGCACTTACATCGCCCAGCACACGCGCATGTAGAATTTCGCCTCCATCGTAATTCTACCACCGTGGCCGGGATCGAACCCGCGTCCTTCGGGTCAGCAGCCGAGCACCGTAACCACTGAGCCACCGCGACGTCCTCTTAAGATAGTTGCGTGCAGCCGCTTGTGAGTCTGTAAAAGTTAGTACAGGGCGACCATTGCATGACCCGCCGGCCAGGGAAAGCGCGATGGCGATCTCCCCTGCTTCCGTGGTGGAGCAGGCGAGGATAGTGACGGCGGCTCTGAGGTGGTGGTTTGCGTGTAAGATCGCTGCCGCCATCGCATATGCGGGCCCCCATAGCTGGCGTCCACGTAGCGGAAATGGACGTTTGCGCCGTAACTGCGCTGAAGCATCTTGATCCGAGTGGTGTGACGGCCCGGGTGGAGGGTGGGGGGTTGGGGTGCATGTGCCTGGGGATAGGTAAAACTTATATGCCTGGCGTATGGAGTCAGGGACATCAGCCATGACGGCGGTTTGATGAAGTCAATCCGCGTTCCCCAAGCAATGCAGAAGTGTTCGACCCGTGTCTGTTCGTAGAAACCGTGCTTTTTGAGCCGCCAACAGCGCCTCGGAGTGTTCGGTGAAGGTATTGGAAACATCTAATTACATGAGCCCTGTGGCGGACGCGGTAAGTGGCAGACCCAAGGCCAGCTTGTAGGCTCGCCGCAGGATGGTTTCCATTTGGTCGGCAGCACTTTTGGTGAGACATTATATGGTAGGCTCTATGTAACCCGACTAACGAATACAGCGAAGACAAGGCGAAGAGTGTCCTCTGCCTTGAGCTCCCGTTTACGTGTGGCTACTCGGGAGATTAATCGAGAGCACACCAGAGCACGCGATGACGGCAGTCCAGAGAGTTGAGGCCGCTGAGGACTTCAGCATGACTCACGTTGTCAATGCTGCACGGAGGAGGTGGAGTGCTAGTACTAAGTGTTCTCCACATCTAGAGATGTTGGTAAAGACATCCACTTTGAGCGGAAAGCGGATATCTTGAGTTGAGAGACCGGACGAAAGCCAAACGTCGTGAGTGGGAGCAGATTGTTGTCTTCAAGATATCTTTGAGGACGGAGCTCGACCATGCGTTCGTATAAATTGCCGAGGCAGGACTTGAGGTAGATTGGTCGAACCGTGTCAATGGCTGGTCGTTTGCCAGGCTTTGTAATAACGATAACAGCATGGCACCACTACACGTGCATTGTCCCGGTCTCCCATAGGTTGTTGGGATAGTCACTGACGTCAGAGACCCGTTGGTAGCCCAGATTGCAGATGTCGCCTCCCGGGACCATGTTCTTAGTTGCGATGTGAATTGCTGGAGACCTTAGCCACTGTGATCGGCCGACCAAGCCACTCATTAGTAGTGCCCATGTACGGAACGGTGGTGGCTGGAGTGGGCGACGTGCCAATGTAGCGGGTCATACGTTCAGCTAGCAGAGTCGCGTCGTCCCCAGAGAAGAAGTGTGTGAGACAGTGGAGGGTTTCAGTAGTTTCACTTCTGGATTTAGAAGGTTCTAGCAAATGGCGGAGTACAGCTGGGGAAGTAATGAGAGTGTCTTGAAGTCAGTCGCAGAGCTGGCCTCAGTTCTGGCGAGTAAGGGTGCAAGCATTATCTTCAGCTCACTTTGTGAGAAGGGAAATGCTTCGCTTTAGCCGACTGCTGAGTGCCGTTTCCAGCGCCTGATACGACCCCGGTGGGACTCCTGGAGGTGAACATTAGGCTTAGGCTTAAAGGGTCTATCGCCCAAAAGTGACTCAGGCTAAGACCGACGGGGTAGTGGAAAGCTCCGGATAATTTCGACCCCCTGGTGTTCTTTAACGCGCACTGGCATCGCACAGTGCACGGTCCAGGTGAAGAAGATGCGAGTCACTTTCTGGAGTATCCGGGGTACGGGCCAAGGATTCTGAAGCGCTGAAATCAGTATCACACAGCCTAGAACTCAAATCAGTTATGTCAGTAATAGGATCAGGGGCACAAGTTATACTGAAATCTGCCCGATCCATGATCCTAGCCGTGCTAATGAAGCGGTGCACCGGGGAAATAGGCAACGGAGTCGATAGTATGTAGTGTTCGCTGCCTAATAGTTCATCCGTGTGCGTCCAGGAGGGGAGGTGGGGGGAGGGTGCAGTGTCAAATGAAGGTAAGGTAAGGGCAGCTATCCCGAGTGGTACTAGTACCAGTTCGTGGTTGGGTAGTAAAATCTGTGGTAAGATCGAGGCCGAAGGTGCGGGCTGCCTGGGGGCAAGCTCACGACCCTTGGTAGTTTCATAATGGTAGCCCCAACTTCTATGCAGGGCGTTGAAGTCTTGTGAGCACTTGTGTTGTTGTCACTCTGTCTCTGCCCCTGTCCCTGTGGTGCCACACCAGTATGAATCCGCATTGTTTGACTGATGAGGTTTTGGAATTGTGGGTGTCGTTGATGAGGTGGACAATACACGCTAAGAACGAACGTACTCCCTTTCTTGAGCGATGCACCCGATGTTGGTGTTTAAGAACGGTGCGTGATAACCGTCAGCGAATTAGCAACCAGCGTCGCCAGCCTGCCCTGTGTTGGGAACACAGCCTGCTGGGGAACACAGCGCTGTGCTCCCCTTTATGTCTGTTTGTATACTGCTTGTGTTATTCGAGATTCTGCCGCTGAATGCGGTCCATGTTTTCCTGCTTTCATGATTTTTGGTGTTCTAATGTCCCAAAGCGACTCAGGCTATGAGGGCTATATTGCTTCAGCGCTGTTCAGAGGTTTACGAGTACCTCAGTAGTGCTTAGGTCCCCCAGGAATTGGGAGGTAGGAAGGGAGTGTTGTGAAGGAGGTGCCTGTTCGAGTGGGACCGGCACTGGGTGGTGGAGTGTTCCGCCGTGCGCGACGAGCCCTGAGTTCTTTAATGATCTGATGTACGCGTACTTAAAGTGCCGCACAGCGTTTTCGAGTAGCTTCGAGCTCACGTTTGACTTCCGCGCAGGAGAACGCCGAATAGGACGAGGAGGGTAGTTGTAGTAGTTGTTTATTAACAAAAATGTAAAAAGGGAGGAAAAGATGTGGTCAATATCTTAAGCACTTTAGCTGTGGGCGGCTGAAATAAAGGGCCACGGAGAGGATTGCAAGGAGAACTGCAGAGGGGAGCGATAGCGAGAAAGGATACGGTAGGATTTTTGCAATATTTATAATAATTACAAAGATATATATAAAATTAAAATAATTTAAAAAAGGGGAACACGTTTGCGCTGCTCGCGCGCGTCAGTGTCCAGACCTTGTCCGAATCATAACCGAGCGGGAGCGACCACTGCACATATATGCAACATAGAAACACTATATATACAAAGCTGCGCAGTACGTAGCGTCGTAAGGAGAGTACGAAGTGATTTAGGGAGGCAGCAGAAGCAGCGACCTTAGCCCAGCTTGCTTGACAAAACGGTGTGCTTTTCATTCATATAGAGCACTCAGTGTTGGAATGGCCGTAAAACGTGCTGCCTTTCATATTGTAGCTACCCTGCGCACTCTCCCGTCTAGATCACAGCCTAGCGCAGACATTCGTTCATCCAAACGCTCATCCAAATCACGCTCAGAACGTGAGCGCAAGCTGTTCTTCGAAATGCGATTACACAGGGGTGCTGTCGAATGCCACCTTTCTGCTTGTTACCCAGCCCGTTTCAAAACGCGTATATTTGGATCTTCTCTTTGTATGCTCCCTTCCGCGGCGAGCTGGGTGTTCGCGGAAAGTGCGCTGGCGTTCACAATATTGTATCCACCGCCAAGCTTGCCGGTTTACAGGGCCCAGTATATCTGTGACATGCGAAGCAGTCATTCAACGGGTTTATTACTGAAGTTATTTTATTACTTTTTAACGCATCACGTCATCACACCAGCCGATGCGATCAGCAATTGCGAGAAAAAAGACAAAAAGGCTTTTTCTGGCACGTGCATGGCCCTCTTCTGACGTGTATGTACCGTCTTTGTCAAAAGTAACCAGGCTGCACGGTTTGCTTGTATAGTGGGGCCCTTGTGGCTTTCCTAAAAATCAAAAGGTGTTGGAAGGTAAGAAGACCACCAGTTTTACCCTTTAACGACCATTTCAGCTTCAGGGAAGCTGTAAGGGCTCCACTGTACGAGCTAGAAGCAAACCACGCAGCCTGGTTACTTTTGACAAAGACTGTACCTTCCTTCCCAGTGGACGCAAGAAAACACCAACGCGGACTCGGGAAAGCAGTGAGCAGTTCCGGAACTGAGGCGTGGGAGTGTACTGGTACAAATAAAGTTTGGCTGGTGTATGAAGGAGATTGAATTATATTCGGAGAATGATGTGAGCTCCCCGGATCGATAGGGACGTGCTCGACGGGGCCAGATCAGCTAAAAACATTTTTGTTGCGGAAGCAACACTACGCTAAGTGTGCGCGATTTCGCGGAGCCCCGGAGAGCCTCAACTGCGCATGCACGAGGAGCAAGTGTGAGACAGTTACTGCGCAATTTCCTTTCCTCAAATACAATTTTCATTTTCTTCATTACGGCCTCTCTTTCTTCATTCACTCCCACTTCCTCCCTTCCTCTACAATGGATGACGGGTGTCCACCGAGATATGTGAGACAGTTACTGTGCAATTTCCTTTCCTTAAATACAATTTTCATTTTCTTCATTACGGCCCCTCTTTCACTTTCTTCTTTCACTCCGACTTCCTCCCTTACTGTACGGTGTGGTTCAGGTGTCCACCGAGATTACAGAGAATTACTGCGCCATTTCCTTTCCTCAAAAAGCGTTGCGTTCAACGGGCAAGGCATCGCGGCGAACGGGTGGTGGCGTTCCGTGGACTCCCGGCAGCGCTAGAACATGCTGTCGCGTTCCACTCCTAAAGGCGAAGCTTAAGCGTCATTAATTAGAAGTGAATTAGTGTTTAGTTATTAATCAGTAATTATCAATAAATTAGTGATTTGTCATTACGTATTAATTAGTACTTAATAATGCATGGCGTCATCCAGTGGTGACGTCACCAGTGCCACACAGGCAGTCAAAGTGGTGCGGAAAACGCTTTCACCTCTACGCACTTTAGACATACAAAGTGCCCCTTAAGATGCCGCCGCCGCCGCTGCGATTGCCGCGCCGTTGCTTCCGCAGTTATACTCCGGATGGCCATTGCTGAAACCACAGCCAATTTTTTGGTACATGTAGTATTTCTGGACAGAAACGGGATAAAATAGATTTTCGACCAAATCAGACGCTTTCGAGAGTTGTAAAGAGGGACAGATATGTGATGATAAAAAAAGAGCCAGGAGACGTGCATTGAAAGACGTGTTTTAGTAAGTGCCTTCTTGTGATCGAATTGTAGACGGTTCCTCTTTGGCGGAGAAGCCATTTTCTTGCACTTGCGTTTAGCTGCGTGTCCGCAGTCCGCGAAAGGTCGCTTCCCGGGCACGTGCGCATGAGCAACTCAGTTCATGAGAAAACCGCGCTAAAGGACGCCACGTCGTGAGCGAGCGCCCGGAATCAGTGAGGCAGTCGAAGCGAATGGCAGGAAACTCCATAGTCCACAGGCATGGGTACGACATGGTTTGCTTCTTTTATCAAGCAAGTACTGAAGGCACTTTCTCGTTTACTCAGATGTAAGTAGTTCTCCGAGCCTGTGTGTGGTATTCTTGCGTGTAGAGTTCCAGGACAAGAAGGCGCGCCGCTTTTATTAGGTAGCTGTGGTCGAAAGATGCCATAGATTGGGTAGAAAAGTTAGGCAGGGTTTGAGCATTGTTTGAACCTAGTTAAACGAGTGAAAGCTTTCTTATGCTTGGCTTTGCTTGGCTTTACATTGTTTGGTTTGCTTGGTTTTAAAAGTGACAATTATGACATCAGAAACACACCTCATGACTGACGTGAACTTAAACACATCACGAAACGAAACATTAAAGTTCAAGGTAAAAGTTCAAGCTCAAAGATCAAAGCCTAAGGGTCGAAGTTCAAAGCAAAAGGTCACATGAACGCTCGTCATTGGTCATGCTAGTTGGTGACTAGATGCACCTCCACGCCATACTTCGTATATAATGGCTATGGCACAATGACTAAGTTCTGTTTTCACCTCGCTAGGCATTGAAGGTCACAGCGACAAACCGAAGCTAAATCAGAAGTTGCACTTCGTGTAGTAGAACTTTCGCTCTAAAAGAAAAAAAAAAGAGCAAGACGCCATCATTTATTTTGAAACTCCTTGACTTCCGTGAAAATTTGGAGATTATGATCGTGCCATAAACTAAAAAATACCAGCATTTCAGTAGCTGAGGACATTTCTGAAAGAGTTGGGGAAATACAAAAACAAATGTGGAGAGAAGAGGGCGTCAAGGCAAAACTAATCTACGATAAGGTAAGCGTTTATAGCATCCTGTTTGACTGAGACAAAACGAAAGGTTCTCGCTTCAAGCTCACAAAGAAATCAAACTGACTCCGGACTAATAAGTCTGAGACCCTGAAAATACCAAATAATTATTGCATGAGTGCCCTAAACAAAAGAACTGAGTTGGTGGCTCTTCTGCTTTTTCATGACCCAGATATGGCGGTTTTGGCAGGGACTTGGCTTAATGATACAGTATTTGACAGTGAGTTCGTTCGTACTGGCTGCAGTTCTTACCGAAAAGATTGTAATGGTAGAGGTGGAGGTGTCAGCATAGTGTTTACATCATCCCTGCGAATTTTTTCAATCCTGATATACTCAAGGCTGAGTGTATTTTTTGTACAGCTTACTATGGTAAGTTTTATATATTATTGGTGGAATGTCTGAAGCATTATCTGTGCGCGAACTTTAAACCAGGTAATCTTATTATAATGCCAAGAGATATTAATTTGCTTGGAGTAGACTGGTCAACGTTTTCAATTGAAAAGCATGACCCTCGAGATGAAGCTATGTTGGACATTGCTTTTGCCTTCGACTTATTGGAAACTGTGGAAGAAAATACCAAAATTCAGGAAAATTCTAAGCCAATTCTTGACCTCTTTTTTTCTTAGCGGATCAATAACTATCAAAAGAAACTGCTGATAGTTCGTGAAATATCGGAACACAAAGCTGTACTACCCAACATTGCAGACGCCATCTTAGATAACAAACCTAAATGTTCATCTTACCGAAACTTTTCTCAGGCTGATGATGAGTCAATAATTGACACTCTTTCCCTCAACCTTGATGGATTTGCACGAAGCACAAACGATGTGCACGAAAAAGAAAAAAAATCTAAAGACGATTACGATGCCGTAGGAGTCTCGGGCTCTGTAGGCTCATTGTTTTCCTTTGCGTGGTCATCCGCACGTCTGGCGACGATATTAGTTCGATAGCAGTATTACTTCATGAAGACGTTGATGCGCAATTCATGGCATGCGAGTTGTGTATATTATTCGGACAGCAGTATTGTTGAAGACGACGACGCTGTGCAATGAACAGCGCGAGAGTGTGTTGCAGTTTAACATGGGGCGTGACCGCCGGCGGAGATACTCCAGTGCTCTCATGCAGCGGCCACCGCCGGCTCGAATCCCATTCCCGGCAATGTTTAATTTTATTTGTTGTATTTAAAGTTCGGATCGGTTACACCGCCGGCAGCGAGGCGGTTCAACTCACGAATGGCTGCTTAAAGAAGGCAAGAACCCCTGGATCTCCTGGGAGACATTACAGCTCCAAAGGCAATTGAAACGGCTAAAGAAAAAAATGGAAATCCAAGGCGCGGAGTCAGTACCAAAAAAAAATTGACGCTTCTTCATTGCTTATAAGTCAAGTTCGGGGGGCCGATACTACAGCTCCAGAAAAATTTTCGCGTTCTATTTCTGCCACCTCTAGGGAATGCCATATATTTTATGCTGATGGCAAGTCAGTTCAGGATTGCAGAACACTAATAAGAATGGCGTAATGCCACCTTTGGAATTGCTGCCTATACCAGATGTTTAAATATGTGAGCCAGGTATATTAAAATGCTTTTAAATCTGGACATTGAGAAGTTCTGGGTTAGACAACATTACGAACACATTTTTGAGACGGTATGCGATATGGACGTCAAAGTACCGGCGCGACATGGACAGGTGCCGAGCGACTGGTGGACTGCCAGGGTGAAACTAGTACACAAAATCGGAAAGAAGAACTGCATCAAAACTTTTGCTATAATGTGTTTTCGACAATGCTTTTGCTAAAACAGGTTTCTCACACTGATTTTGCAAAGATATGTTATAATTCGCATACCTTCATTGTTCAACTCATGATTCATCGCTTTTGTCTGCTTCTTTGGGGGTCGATGGCTATGAGATTTATATGTGATATTTCGGGAAACACTCTTGGCGATGGATAACTGATACCAAGTAAGCACGTGCAAGTCCAGCGGTGTGGTGTGTGTTCCTCCTTTTCTTGTCCTGCGTCTGTGTTCCGCTGGTTCCACCCTGACTACATTATGAACCAACTAGCCCAGCCATTTACGCTCTTGCTTTTGTTCCCATTAAACACATTTCATGCACAGGATTGTAACCACTACCGCTACCAATTTCAGCTCCTTTTTCCGCACGCATGTCAGAGGGATCTAGGGGGGTAAAGGGTTATCTATAGTATCTTTCTGCTGTTGGTGAAGCCGCCGCGGTGGCTCAGTGGCTATGGTGCTCGGCTGCTGACCCAAAAGACGCGGGTTCGATCCCGGCCGCGGCGGCTAGAATTTCTTTGGAGGAGAAATTCTAGAGGCCCGTGTGCTGTGAGATGTCAGTGCACGCTAAAGAACCCCAGGTGGTCCAAATTTCCGGAGCCCTCCACTACGGCGTCTCTCATAGCCTCAGTCGCTTTGGGACGTTAAACCCCATAAACCAAACCTTTCTGCTGTTGGTATCTACCTTAGTTTGGTTTGGTTTATTAAGGTTTTACGTCCCAAGCGACTCAGGCCATGAGAGACGCCGTAGTGAAGGGCTCCAGAAATTTCGACCACCTGGAGTTCTTTAACGTGCACTGACATCGCACAGTACACGGGCCTCTAGAATTTCGCCTCCATAGAAATTCGGCCGCCGCGGCCGGGATCGAACCCGCGTCTTTCGGGCCAGCAGCCGAGCGCCGTAACCACTGAGCCACCGCGGCGGGGCGGTATCTACCTTAATCATAGGAAAATATGAGCGATTTCATTACATTTCCCACACTTAGCCAAACGGCTACGCAACGCTCTCACACGCGACGGGAGCTCCTGAATAAAATAACGCGACTTCGGACCTCAGAATTAGTGAAAGCTGGATTAGCTGCTCATATTTATTCAAGATTTGATAAATTAAATTAAAAACTGAAAGTACGTTTTTATGCACCAGGTTGCATAAACCATGACAAAATTTGTTTTCTGTTGGCGCTGTGACTCAGTTGAGCTCACAGCGGTAATTTGTTCACAAACTGGCGCACCACGCAGGCGACAAGAAAGCCCTGTTTGTGGAAGGGGGGGGGGGGGGGGAGGCTTTGTGGCCGGCAGGAAGGAATAAGAGTGCATGGGAATTGGAATTGCGTGCTAGCCGCACACCTAATGCTTGATATTGAACAAAAAGTTTCTTTGCGGTGGAGCACCAAGACGGAAGCGATATAAGCACGAGCGCGTTCTAAGCGCCGGCACAGTTAACGTGAATGTCAAATTAAATGTCATTAAAACGCGTCAATGTTATCGCTTTGATAACGTAAATACTTCCTGCAACACAGCCACGCTGCGGAAGTATGCTCCACAATGTTTTTTTAGCGCCCGGAGCGCGGCTATATGCAGGCGCCGCCGCGGAGCAGCCGCAGCCCCGCAGTCATGGAGGTAAAAAAACTAGGAGGGAGTGCGCTCAGCCTCTGCAAGCCATCCTCCTCTGACGCCGCTGCCGAGGGCCCTTTTGCGCACTGACTCGTGGGAAATAGGCCCTCCTCCACAGTTACCAGACTGCCAGCCAGCGGTGCTTTTTAGTGAACATCCGTGCTCCGAAGTAGCGCAGCGCAGCGCTTTGGCGGAATGCGTACCGAGCTCGAGGTTGTCTGCAGGCTCCGCGTCTCTGTTGATTACACTCTTGAGTTTTTGGGTGCACTGTAGAAAACTGCGGGTAAACTTTTCATCAAAGGGTGCGGCCGCGACCTCGTCACTGTTCAACTGTGGTTCATAAAGAGAATGGAGAGGAATTCCTTTCGTCGTTTTACACGCATACGGAGCGTTTATTTCAGCGCATGCTATGAGCGGAGAACTCGAGAGTAGGCGAAGAAACGAGCCTCTAAAAAAGGGCGCAGCGGCTTCCAGAGCGCTCACGGCGGACGGACGTGTTGAACGAGCGCTCCGGCGCGCTGCGCAAGATTCTATTTCTCGGGCAGGCAGACTTCGGCCCGCCCATGGGCCCTCCGTTCTCCGCTATTCTCAAGGCACAAGTCGTGCCGAATACGCGCGCGCACATAGGCGGTTCCGACGTGAAATTCAGCAGTGAAGTATTTATCTCTCTCTCGCTGTCGAGAGAGAGTGCCGGCGGCTTTACGTCTGCCCCTGCGCGGGGTCTCCCGGCCACTGCGCACAATCACTTACAAAAAGAAGTAAACTGTATGTATACATAGCCGCGCGCTCGTAGCGTCCTGTCTCGGACTAATCGCGCGCGCGGCATACTGCACTAGCGGCCGGGGTGGGGCGCCCGGCCGCGTATACCGTCGGAGGTAGCACCCACGGAGCGTTCGTGTCACGCGTGCACTACCTGGCGAAGAGCGAGCGGGAAGTCAAGCCCGCCTGTTCGATGAACGCACAGAGGCTCACCACTGTTCTGTCACGGGTATAGAGGCTAGAATATCACGGGTGCGCGCAGTGCCGCGCGGCCACAGGAGCGCTTCGAGACTGTCCGGGATGATTCCCAGCGCCCTGCAGGCCGCGAGAATCTCGCGACGCGGCACTGCAGAAGCGGCACAGCGAAGGAGCATGTGCTCCAAGTGTCTCCACTGCGCCGCAGTCAGCGCACGCGTCGCTCGGGGATGGTGGCCGCTGCGGCGAGCGAGCAGTTTGCGCTCACCACGGAGCCGTCAGTGAACGCAAGCAGATGGTCGCCTAGTTGCTCGTACAGCGAGAGAGCGAAACCGAAACCGAAATCCAGCTAAGAGCTACCACTGCCTTGTCACGTGAGGGCCTATTTCCCATGATGCTTTCCATTATATTTTTTATGACTAGGCTTCAAGATTGTGACGTCATGGTCCCTCCTAGTTTTTCTTCCTCCATGCCCGCAGTCCCCAAAGAAACGCCCGCACCGCGGCGCGCCAGTGGGCGCAAAATGGCCGCGCCCGGGAGCGGCCCTGAATTCTGGTCTATTATGTAGCTGCCTTCTTGAAAATAAACTAATTGGAAGTTGCGCCTTGTAGGTACTATCGCGGGACAAAAGTGGTATACTCCACGCGGCGGGAGGCGGAGCAATGTAAAACTAGGGTGCCTCGATGCCAGCGCCGCACTGGCATCGAGGCACCCTAGGGAAAACTGCGTTGCAGCGCCATCTACAGGTGGCATCTCGGATTGAGACAGCCAGTGCGTAGCCTTTATTATCAGCGGCATGCCGCTTGGCTCGTTTCAATGTTTCGTGCTTTAGCTCGCCAAAATGCCGCAGTTTTCCGTTCCTCTGGCTCCCGCCGCGTGGAGTATATTCCTTTTGTCCCCGACAGTACATGCCGTATGTGTTGTATCGGGCTTGCGTGATAACACGATAACAATGTGCCTGACATGCGCAGTGCGTAAACAGCGCTATCACGAAGGCTATATATATCGATGCCCTGCAATAAACTTTGTTCTTCTTGTTCTGGCCTTCATGCTGTCGAGTGCCGTCATTGCGAACTGATACATGTGTGTCTTCATTTTTGTCCTGTGTTTTTCGCGCAAGTATATACTTTTACCAGATTTAAAACTACTGCCCAATTTCTTTAAATCTACCATATGCAAACTTTTGGAACATATAATCCACAATCATATCGCAGAATTCTTGGACAAGTATATTATTTTAACAAAGCATCAACATGGTTTCCGAAAAGGCTACTCTACTTGTACCCAACAGGTTCTAAGGATTCAGGGTTTTTGAAAAGCACTTAATGATGGGAAACAAAGGACGCCATATTTATGAAGTTTTTGAAGTCTTTCTATAAGGTGTCTCAGAGAAAACTACGTCACGAATTGAGCAAGATACTAAAAAATTCCCGACTAACTGGCTTACATCCTACCTTGAGGACCAGGAAAATTTTTTTGCTTTTGACGATCACCAATCAGACAGACTTTCAGTAGACTCTGGCGTTACCCAGGCCTGAGAACGTGGTCCTCTTCAGTTCTTTTTCTTTATTAATGATGTGCTGAATGGTATTCCCATTAAGGTTGAGCTTTACGCTGGTGATTTTGTATTGTACTACGACATAAAGAGGCATGCACTGACCAGGAGTTACTGAATGATGCTTTGAGACAAGTTGTGGCCTGGTACAAAGTTTGCAAATGTCGATTAACTTCTATGAAGCTGTTTTCTGCCCATTATACACAAGAAGAACAAACTGAATTTTTTTCTACTACTAATAGCATATTTCTTTCCAAAGTAACACATTATAAGTATCTTGAACTACTGATCACTAATGACCTCATTTGGACAAAGCACATTTAATATGTAATAGCTAAAGCTAATCGCGAGTTGTCCTTTCTGAGGAGTACTTTGAGACTTTCCACTCCTTCTGCCTGCATACTTGCGTACAAAAACTGTAGTTTTTTTCATATTAGACTATATGCCTGTGTTACTCGGGCCTCTGACTAAAACTAGCAGTGACAAGATAGAAATGGTGCAAAGAAATGCAGCTCGCTTCATTTATAATAGATTTAAAGGCACATCAGTGACAGAACTCTTCATTAAAGCGGACTTGCCACCACTGACGCAGAGAAACTGTATATTACAACGGAACTTTCTTTTTCAACTTATTAACGGTCACAATAAGACAGACCTCACGGGAATAATATATTTTTCATTTGGTTATGAAACTCGGCAGAGACATAGCCGCATAATAATTCCATTTAAAAAGCACGCGTATTAACTGTTAGAAGTTGTATTTTTTTCCTCTGTTATGGTTACACATACTTAAGGTTCATGGCTCTTATAAGCTGCAGAGACAAACTATCAAAGGCGTTAGCTAGTTCCTGACGCGCCAGGGTTTTAGAGTCAGAAAATCAACTTCGCTGGGCAGCAACATTGACCTGACTGGCGATTCGGAATTATATTCAGTCGCCTGCAGATAAGGTCCGATCTTTTGTATTTATTTTCTTTGAAATGCTGTTCTTGACTTTGGAAGCAGCCAGCGCTCGTCTTTATCACTTTGTCACTCCTGAGGCCACCGGAATTTCTGTGGAACTACAGTAACCGCGCGCCACAGTTTCTAAGATGTTCGAGATGATTCTTGCTGCTTTCGGCCCCTCATCTCGAAAGTTTGTCGTTGACTTTAAATTGAGCGCGGCCAAGAGCAACGACCATTCTTAATCAAAGCTTCGTCCTGCGCCCTTGCTGCTGTTGCTGCCGCCAAGTTTTCTTTTGTGGGCTTAATTTATCCCTATAAATAGTTTATGTTCTGTGCCAATTGTCGTCTACCGTCGTACCTGTCGTCGCAGCCACTTGAAAGCATTAATTAGCATGTTTCCTAAAAGTTGTGCCGTTTACATCGCACATGCTTTTCTATTTCTTTGCTCTGTAAAATCTTTGAGGGGAAGAGAGAAAACTCGATGGCCTTCAACATTTCGAGTTTTCACGAAGCGAGAAAAGTGGACGCTTCTTTCGGGAATGGCTCTCTGACACAGGACGTAATCCAAAGTTTGCGCCGTATTCGCGATCGCGTTTTTTTTTTCACGCAAGGGAAGCGTTGCTTTTCATTATTTTCATCATCCCTGTTTCATACCTCCACTGCATATTCCTCTTCCATATTCCTACAATTAGATCCATCTTGTGTCACCTGCGGTCACTTTTAAAACTTCCAATTTCATTAGCCAACAGTACTCGTTACCACCCCTTGCTACATTTGCTAAGCAACCATCGGTTATCTTCCCTTCACAATACATGCCCTTCCCATGCCCATGTCCTCTTCTTTATTTCAACCGATCACCCTTCCCCTGCCCCACTGCGTCTCCATATTACCTCTCTCATCTTCCTTTCTAAAGATCGCTGCTTTGACCTCAATATAATGCCAATCATTTCCGTTATCCTCCAAGTGTCGGCCCCTTATGTGAGTAGTGGCAAAACACAACTAGATATACTTTACTCCAGAGAGATACCAGATACTTCTGTTGGTCATTAAGGGCCACAGTGTACCTGTAAAACGCAATAGCATAATTAGAATCGGATGAGGTGCATGTGGCATTTCGCGTTGATAGCAGGGCGTCGAATTTTTTTCAGATATATTTTGCACGTCTTATCAGCACTTTCGCAACAGGAGACATATATATCCTGCCAATCCATTTCAGGCCACCAGCTTACTGGGAAAAAAGTTTCGCTACGTTGTTTATGCCTCTCAATTTGTGTACACATATTGCAGCTAACTGCATCTGTGGAACAAAGATATGAGCATAGTCCTTCAATGATTTTTTCTGGTCGCGAAACTCCGGCCACAGTTTCATATAGGGACAGCGCGCACCGCTAGTAGCGCGGCTGTCGGCGAGGAGCCACGAATAGCTGCGCTTGCTCTGTTTGCATCAGCCGTTTTCAGGCCAACAGGCACATATTTGCTTGGTATTTTTCTGCTTTCTGGGGATCTGTATTTGGGCTTAGGATGGAAGCTACTTTACTGGTTGTCCCCTGAAAGCTTGGCTGCAACATGGAGACACTGAAAACCCTGTGACATCGACAGCGACCCCTAGTAAACCTTGATAGCGGCTCTTTTCTGGCCAACAATTAACGCGCTTACTTTCTCTCGTTTCTTTTTATAAAACGAAATTTTTGTACACGAGTCGAGCCTGTGCATTCATTTTCAGCGCAAATGGCCTGCAGTGACACTCTGGAATATCTAGCGTAGCAGTCAATAACACATCTGTATGTGTCTGGGTTGCGCCTGTCTCGGCCGAGTCCTCGCTTTCATCTAAGTGCAAGACTGCTAACGGCTGGCGTTTACCTTGTGAGAAATACTGCAATCTCACTAATGATGAAAACAAGACATTATGGCGGCATTTTAAAAACCGGAATGAGCACTACAAAAGCGATCACGTGACGAATGCACCGGCAATTTGATGGCGCTATCTGAATTCTTTTTTTTTTTCCTGACGCTTTCAGAGGTGCAAAGCCAGCTGTGAAGACTCTTGCTGCATAAGCCATTTATTTACACTTCGCCACGCTGTGACTATGGGGGCGCTGGCGAGTTCAAGGAAATTTTGATTATTTTGTTCATTGCTCACGTGCTGGTTTTGCGCTACCAAATAAGAGACAAGCTGCGAGCAGCCGCGCAATAAACCAAAAATGAGCAATGATATCAATCACGGAGCAACATGTACAAAAAAAAAGGCGGTAGGGGTTTAACGCAGTTAAACCGAGCAGGCGTGTGAACGCATGTGTTTAGCCTGTTTGGCTAATGTGGTTTTGCTTTGCTGGGTCGTCGGCATGTCTGGCGACGATATTACACTCAAGTTAAGCTCTGATCGAGGTTAAGCTGGTGTGATGTGTTCGTTCCGAAGGTGGACGTTGATGAAGACGACGACGTGCAAAGCACAGCGCGAGAGTGTGTTGCACTTTAGCACGATGCGTTATCGGCTGTGGCGATAGCCTAGTGCTCTCGTGCAGTGGCCAGCCAAGCTGGTCTGATCGCGCCGCCGGGGCTTCGAAACCCAGTCGTGACAATATTCATTTTATTTCTACACCCTCAAAGTCAGGGACGCCACAAGATTCTCGGTTGCGCTTGACCCCGTGAGGCAGTAAAAAAAGCCACCAAAGCCAAAGCACATAAAAGAGTACAGCTGTCTGAAATGCAGCATCTTCAGAGATTCGTGCTCAAGTACGTGGTAGGCCTTCGAATATCCGTGGGACGCCGGCGGGCCTGAGTTTCAGCTTCTCGCGTTGCAACGACACTGCTTCTCCGTTGATCACAAACTCGTGAGGCTGAATTAAATCCGTGGGGCAAAATGCCTCTCGCAGACACCAATATGCTTGGAGTCGAAGCTAAATCCACCGCTTCCATATTTTACGTTGCTCGGCGTCGATCAGCAGACAGAACAGCGATGCCTTTTTCTGCGTACCTCCGTAGCCGGAGCGGCAACCCGTCACGCGGCAAGTATTCGGCATCGCAGGCTTGCGCGTCACGTGCACTGTACTTGTTTTGCGAACGAAGGCAAAGTCAGAAGAGAAAATAGTTGCTGCCACACAGCCAGCGTCCCATTCCGCCCGTAGACTCGTGGCCGTAGAGACGATCGCTTGCTCGCTTCGTTGCCCCCACAGGACTCTTAGCGCCGCCTCGTGGAAGGCGCGGTCAACATATGAAGCACTCCCATAGCGTTACGGAGAAGTTTCATGACCATAAAAGCTTTGAAGGACTGATATGAGCAAGCGATCGCTCATGTATGCAGCAAACGCACATGTCTAAAGCGCGTGTTGTTAATCCGATAAAAACTCCAAACAGCGTGGGCGAGTTCATGCAAGCACAATTTGAATGGGTAATAACATTTGCGCGCACGTACAAGTTGCTACCAAGTTATAAAGTGGGGTACAAATTTGCACCGGAGAATAAAGCTCTTGTTATCCCTTATGCACTCCAAATGTGTTAAATGAAATTAATGAAAAGTTCCCACATATCTGCCAGTCGGCTGATGTGTAGAGGAAAGAATGCCTAACTGGCTTTCTGTCGTCAGCATTTGTAGTCCTTTGTTGATGTTGGCACGTTGGCACGACTGTCTCACAGTGAAAAATCTTTTTTTATTTTGTAGGATACCTCCACCGCCTGTTTATTTTTTTCGCAACGGATTAACAAATAGCACATGTAGCCAGGGAAGCGTAGCACTTTGCATTTGCCATAATACGACGTTTAAGTGTGGGTTATCTTACGGAAACGGGTGGTAAAGCTACTAAGCAACGCTGCGCTCGCATCCGACCTTTTATGAGCTTACAGAGCGTTTTTATCTAAGCATGAAATGTCTCCTTTCTTAGAAGCGACTGGTAGGATCAAATCACGGGCCGCCAGGAAGCCAGTGGCAATATCCTAATAAGGTTATTGCCACTTTTACAGAAAATTATAGTGCCATCGATTCAAGCATGTCTCGCTGCAAATATATGCAATGTGATAGTAGAAGCTACCATTTTCGCACAACTTTACCTGCTGTCTGCTTAGGTCGACCTATATTATTCATGTCATTTTGTTCCTCTTCTTACTTCTCTGTGAACTACCGGGCACCTTCCAACTCTTACAACTATGACCCCATTTTCAAGGAAGACAAAGACAAAACGACTTATCACATCCATTGCTCGGCATTTCGCCTGCAGAAAACTATTTTCACAGATAGTGTTAGATTCTCGTTATGGTATGTCTTGCCATTTATACAGTTCTTTCTTTTAGATCCATTTCGTCTGTGTTTCCCGTTTGGCCAACCTTTCCAGTAATGGAGAGGCAATTTTTTTTCCTTCAATTTCGTGGACAGCCTCGATTTCGTTTCGTCTGAGTGCAGCCAGCCCTCAGTCGCCAAAGTTCAAACAGCCGCCCTTAGGTGCTCATCATGATTTGGTTGCGTACCATGAATTAATCTCCACGTTCATTTCTCTGTATGAAAGTCCAGTCTTTCTACTTATCTTTACAATTTAGGATTTTGGCGGTCTTTTCCGAGTAGCAGAGTTTCCAAGTCCGTTGCCTTTTTCCATCCATTGTTTTTCTCCTCCTCGTGAAGGCGTTATTTATAAAAGGGGACGAAACGTGAACAGAAAAGCTAAAAGAACTGGCGAGTATGGATGTGCGCTATAAACACACGAATGGGTCTTTGGTCTTGCGCATGCTTGCTTGGCTAAGCGTTTTTCTAAACAATTTTTTTCCTTTTTTCAAATGAAATCTTTATTTCGAAGAATACGGAGGCGGCTACGCCACTTGCTTTTGTTCTCTACTTTTTCTGGGCTGGGAAAACGTGAGGGCATTCAACTGCTCTATTCCAGGATTTTCTGGCAGGTTTTAGATTGCATTGCTACTAAATGGATGAATGGCATGTGGTAACCGCGTGAAACAACACACTTCTCCCGAGAGATACGACGTAAAAGCAAAAACAACACGAGCGCCTTCTTCTCTAGTGCGCTAAGTCGAAAGGTGCTTTGTTTCGTGTGTTGTTACCACACGTCACGAAAGCAAAGCAGCTTGCCTGCCTTAAAGTGCTAATGGAGCAATCCTACCAAAAATGCGTCAAGTGCGATGCGATAACGTATTCGTGAAAGGCGAACTGAAAAACTAAAGCTCCGCTTTTGCCCATTTTCAATAAGTTCTTGGAAATTTATCGTCGAGGCCCCTGTTAAGCACGCATGCGTCATCTGCAGCCAGGTCGTTGTATCTGGCTTGAATAAACAGCTGCTGAAAGCACAATGTTTATCCATTTATTCAATATTCAAAGAAGAGAATCACCCGGTTCCATGCCCGCCATGCTGAGCAGGCCAAAACATGCTTGGTAAGGTAAAAGAATTAATTGGCACATGTCATTTTTTGTTCCATGCTCCTCAGAAATCCGGCATTCGTTTCGGAATTACGGCATGAAGAAAGAGGCCAGGGCTGTTCTTCACAGGCACCGTTTTATTGTCGGACCTGTTCATCGAATCATATTCTCGGCTACTCATTTCTGTGTGGCACCCCCCCGCGGTGGCTCAGTGGTTAGGGTGCTCGGCTGCTGGCCCGAAAGACGCGGGTTCGATCCCGGCTGCGGCGGCCGAATTTCGATGAAGGCGAAATTCTAGAGGCCCGTGTACTGTGCGATGTCAGTACACGTTAAAGAACCCCAGGTGGTCGAAATTTCCGGAGCCCTTCACTGCGGAGTCCCTCCTAGCCTGAGCCGCTTTGGGACGTTATACCCCAATAAATCAAATCAATCAATTTCTTCGTGGCAAAGTTTCTAGGTTTATGGGGGTTTAACGTCCCAAAGCGGCTCAGCCTATGAGAGACGCCGTAGTAAAGGGCTCCGGGAATTTCGACCACATGGGGTTCTTTAACGTGTACTGATATCGCACAGTACACGGGCCTCTAGAATTTCGCCTTCATCGAAATTCGGCCGCCGCTGCCGGGATCGAACCCGCGTCTTTCGGGCCAGCAGCCGAGCACCATAACCACTGAGCCACCGCGGCGGCTCAGTGGTTGTGTCTTGCGTTCATTAATTTGCGTATCGCGTTACTCAGTAACAGGCATCTCGACATAACTATTGTATTCTCGCAAACTCTGATTCACGAATTGACATGTCCAATATTCGTGGACAAAAATTTTCAATATTGTAAAATTTAAAGGTACTCGTAAGGAAATATTGAAGGTAATGATCATGGTCCATTCCTCCTGTATGTAGCCAAGTCTTTTATAGCGCTTCCATCGCTCGCATTGAGCAGTTAAGGGTGCTATAGAAAACAATGGGGAAGGCTTCTGACGACAGCAAAAACACTAAAAGCAAAAAAAAATGCAAGCCTGCCGACGGGAGATCTGCGGATATATATTTGTTGTAGTGAAATCTTACAGTTGAATATATGAAAAAACTGCGTTCATAAACTCTTTCCCGTTCAAAAATGCTTTCGTCCAGAATTGTTGGCTATGTTGGCTTCATTTTGCATGGTGGAAACGTCCGTTTTCTTGCACAGAGACGTTTTCTTAGTCAGCCAGCGAGGGAGAAGATCGTCAATCCCAGGAGGAAGCACGTGTTTCCTTTCGAAGCACTCCCGGCGGCAGGTTCTCAGAGCTGTTCGTCACGTCTGCCTGCCTGCTAGCGTGCCCACTCTAGAGCGCACACCGCGTCTCACGTGAGGCGCGCCATGCACCGAGTGAAGGGGGGCTTTTCATGGCGAGTGCGAGATATTCCCGGCGCGTGCAAAACGGAGAGACCCGTGAGCGCTTGCTGACGTGATTTCCCGCACCGCCGACGGCGCAAGCAACCACGGGGATTTTTTACGGCATTGCCTCAGCGATGCTGCCCGACACTTTCATGTCCACGGCCGCATCCTGCTTTAAGCGAAGCCACACCGCCGAGGGTCATTAAACACGACGCTATGAGCCGCGGAACGGACCGCGGGCGTCTGAGTGCCTCGCTTGCGCTTGCTAGTTATCGCCGAGCCCATACACAGGCGCTTAGAGGCTGATGCCGCGTTTGTATACCACTCTTGGATGCGGCTTAAGGAGAGAAATGTCGAAATCTTCAAACTCTTTAGACCTCCGTCAAGACCTCTCGGATGATTCCTGTATGCAGATATCTCGTCTTTCCTACCCCGCGTGCACGGCACAACACACACATGAACATTTAAACAGCGCACACAAAAAAATAAATGAATATTCTTGCGCATAGTCTAAGTCCAGTGGCTTGCTCAATCCCGGCATCGGCTCTATTACAACGTGCAGTGCTCGGTATATCTTTTTCCACGTTTTTGACCCCGATTCTGGCGGAAGTTTCGCAGCCTTGTCCGGCGTTAACTGCTCTGACATTTTTGACCATGTTCGACTGAGACTGTCGGGAATAAAAGCTAAAAGGTTTCCACGCTTAAAGTGATATCCCACGCGTGCTTTAGTGCCCCACAGGACCCAGCCGAGAAGCTGGAAAATAATTACGTCCGCCAGCGATAACGCAGTTTGCACGGCGAAAAATTAAAAAAATAAAAAGAAACCCCTGCGCTTTGCATAATGCTGACATGGGTTTCTGCGCGTGTAGAGCGTTCCTCACCGCGGACTGTACCAAGCGGTGATACCGTGGTCAGAACTGCTCCGAGGCCGTGAAGATTTACGAGCTGCACACACATTCTCTTGGCTAAATTATGCGCCAGCTCCAACTGCGCACCGTTCTTTTTCGTCTTTCGGGCGGCTTATCGCTCAGCGTTTACAAACTCGGTGAAACAGTTCCAGTAATATGAATTCAATTCACCCCCTTACTTTTTTTCTTTCACTGAGCAAGAAACTCCGAAGGAAACTTTGCGTCTGCCTGCTTCTGATTACGAAAGCTGCAGCGCCACAGCAACATGGGCGAGCCTTGAGAATCGCCCGTTGTGTCATCTACGCAAGAGCGCCGTTTTTAAGACAAACGCGAGACACGACGCAAAATAGGCGAATTTCCCACGCGGGTTCCTCTCTCTAACCTGCCGCACGGGCGAAGAAAGGTTGGGCGTGTCTTGAGTAATCCCCATCCATCTTGAAATCTCGACCTGGCCGCCGTGACCCTCTTATTGCAAAATTAATTTTTTTAAGAAAGAAATGCGCGAAGTAATGAAAGTTATTAAATTCGAACGGTAGTGTGGCGCGCAACTGTGGGAAGACAGCAACGAATCAGATATGTACAGTCTTGGTCAGAAGTCTTAAGGCCAAAGGCTTTTCGCTTCAGCTGCATAACAGAGCCATTGCGGCACTATTAAAGACCGCATGACCATGAAATGCTAGCAGAAGGTTTCTTCTTTCAGTAGAGAAGCTTCCTGATTGACTTGTGTTTTGAATGATCCGCTGCACGGAGCATTCTAGGGACATTCATTTCGCTGCAGCTGAACGGAGTGACCTCAAAGGTGCGCTAAAGAGAAATCTGAACTCATCTTTTTACCGCGGGAACTCGAACTACACGTTCTGAGCATCCTTACAATTCAAAAATTATTGTCCTGTGCGGCCGATTTGCCTAATTTAAATCGAATGAAACGTCCCGGTGCCCGCCTTTTTTTTCACTCACCGCTGAAGATAGGAGGAGTCAAATAACCTTTCAGCCAGTCCCGTGACGGCTTGCCGCTCTGCCATCGGCGGACTGATACGCAGCGATCGGCGAAAGCAAAGAGCCCACGCGTATTTTTATTTCCGGGGGCCTAATTTGCAGCTACGTTATCTTTGACTGGATCTATTTGTGCACGGAAACCTAAAAACAAAATAAAAGCGAAAGCAAAGCCGCCACGCGACTGCATGCTTGAAAGGCACTCCACGCATTAATGGACTCCTACTTTTAGCGGTGAGTTAAAAAAAAGGCGGGAGCCGGGACGATTAACCCGATTTGGATTAGAGAAATCGGCCGCACAGGACATTAATTCCAAGTTTCTGAGAATGCTGAAAACGTGTAGGTCGAGTTCCCGCGGTAAAAAGACGAGTTCAGAGTTCTCTTTAGCGCACCTTAAAGAGTTTTGACGAAGACTGTACGTTACAGCAAGCTATAAACCCATTTTGCGTCTTTCGTGGGTATCGGATCTCTTGACTTGTGATCGGGATTGTAAAGCACCACATGATCACCTGATAGTTGCCTGCTAGGCAGTTAATAAAACAGCACGTTGTAACTCAGTCCCTGGACTTTGTTAACATCCCACAGTGACCGACGAGGGTGCGTTCTTTAGCCGATCGTTCGTGTACTGTAAGTATCTTCGTAGCTCCTTAATTGTATACCACGCCAGTAGTACCGCAGTCCATTAGCGTGGTGCGCCCTCGGCGTTGTCTGCTGTGCACTCTGTCTACGCTTTGCTTCTTCGCGACCCGCCCGTGGTGTTGACACATGCCCGTAGAAGCGGCGGATTGAGAAATTTATTATTACCTTCGCGTATCATTTGTACCGTAATCAGAAAGAAGCACACACTGCCGTGACTTCAAAATTGCGCCTCCAGCATGATTGGAGCTGAGTTAAGCGCGCTTCCGCTGAATGAGCTTCGCTCTGGGCCGAGTCAGCGGGCACGTGTAAGTGAAGGGGCTCCTACATCTCTTGCGGCTCCTGTCACCATGTCACATTGCGTTGCGTTGCGCGTAGCGCGGAGTTGTCTGTCTTACCGATTAGCGAAGCACTCAGGCGTGGGGCAACCGTGCGGCGTAAAACTTCCAGACAATGTCAGCAAGGAACGCTTATTCTCGTTGAGAGGAGGGAGAACACAGCAACGAGGACAGGTACAAGCAGGCAGAGCACATCTATCGATTGTTTTACACGTGATGCTGGGAAGAAGTTTTAAGAACATTGCAGAAATGTTTGACGGTAGTCTCGTCCTCTCGAAGGAGCACTGGGAGCCTACGGCGGAGTGATGGCAATGTCGTGTGCATTGAACATACTAGCAGCGTTCTTCGCCAGACTGAGATTTTTTCTATGCCCTGTAAAACCCCCAAGTTTAGCTATTGGCCTCCGGGAACAAGAGGCCTCTTAGTACCACGTTTTGTTCCCTTGGATAGCAGGTTGTGTTACGAAATCGAGTGCTCGGGCGTTTATTATGTAGCCGAGGACAGCATTACCCGAAAAAGGGCGTCGCCGCAGGGAAGCTCGATCGAACCGCGCGGCCTCGCGGTTCTCTTCAAACATTGTGCGCTCGGGTACTTCGGCGCTGCCAGCGTGGTGTCTCGAAAAGAAAATGAGTGTGCTCAAGGCGCTTACTCAGGCAGCGAGCTGTAAACTGTTGCTGTCGCATGCTCGCCTCGAGTGTCGATCGTCGGAGGGTGTGCTCAGCGAAGCGTTCAGCGCTAAGAAACATGCGCTGCGCCAACAAATAAATTCGAGGAAAGTGACGCCCAGCTATTTTACTGTCCTGGAATGAAAAGCTTGGAGAGTTGGATGGCATTCACCTTTGAAGAAGCGCGAAACACAACTAGAATAGGGAAGGGACGACGCAGCAGAAGCGCGTGTACTCCGTGGTCCCTTTCCTATAGTGCTACCGTGTTTCGCGTTCCTTCCCGCTGTACGTGACCGGCACCCAGGCAGACAACAGGTGGGTGTCGCAACGCCGCCTTGGCCATCGATCGACGTCTCCATCGCGCGCGCGCGCACAGGTGCCGCGCTCGGCGCGCTCACATCACGCGCAGACAGATTTGGTTTGCCTGCACGTCTGTCGGGTACCGGCTGCTCGGCGCAAGGAAAGCTAGGCCTCCATAGCGGCAAGAAGACGCCGGTAATGGTAGCGAACACAAAGGTGGCAAAAACAGCCAAAGTCTCACTTCAGGCTTTAAAAAGTGATGTGAGATTCTCTCCTGTGTTGATGGAACCCTTGGTCACGCCATGCTTTACCTCTGTTATATGGGAGGCCAGGTGTCCCAATTTAGCTCTTCAACAGATAAGTTTCAACAGAACCAAAGGGAATGCCATGAACACCGTATTCAGATAACTACAAGAGAAAAGTATTATTACACACCTTTACAGAAACAGTTCTCAAATCGATACATAGCGAATTTAGCTTTCGCGCCCTCGAATCCTTCATCTCGGATTGCTAGTAAATCATCGGCTGCAGATTTATTTGCTGTTGGAAAGAAGTTTGTTATTTGAAAGGGCCACTGCAAGTCCTGTTGAGTTTCAACTGCAATGAAAAAAATGATAACGGACTGCTCTGCTTTCAGTGATGCTACGGTAGCAGCCAGGAGAGCGCGCTACAAAGAGTAACCTTGCGCAACCTGGCTTAAGCAATGCTTATCTACTTTCTTGAGTTGCCGCGCGAGGCGTAGACGTCGTTGAACTGCATTAAGAGGTGATTCACTCGGATCGGGTCACCTTGCCTATTTTTCTTCGTAAAATTCACCGACTTTTAGAAGTAAGCAGGCGCCGTAGCAAATACTGTTTGCATTCGAGGTAGTGTCATTCTCGTCTATGCGCATGAGACAAGAATGATACTGGCCCCCGCTACGGAGCAGAGAGTGCCTACCTCTTGTTCATGCAGTAGTAGACGATCGGGTTGCACATGGCGTGGGACATGGCGAGCCAGTACATGGCCAGGTACACGTGCTGGATGTGGTCCAGGTAGGCCACATGAGGGTTGTGCGACACGTAGAGGAAGTACGCGTGGTAGGGCAGCCAGCAGACGGCGAACAGGAGCACCACGGTGAACAGCATCTTCACCACCTGCGTGAGCGAGAGAGTAGTTAACGGGGACACTGAAAGTCCGCAGACGCATTGAAGTTGGTGTGGACCAATAGGTTACCGCGTTCTAATGACAAAGAGGATGCTTTCAATGAAAACGGAGCCTTCTTTTATAAGTTGGAAAAGGTAAAAAATGCGATATACAGGTACCTCCACCACCTGTTTTCAAGGAAGCTGCGGTGCGTGAAGCGATCATTTGCGCGCGGATTCCTGAGGTTAGCCTAAGCAGCCATTCACTTCCAAGCACGGATCAGGCAGCCCTGTTCGATCTGGACGTATTGTTTTTGAATAAAATGGGGGGTAAGAAGATGTTCCATTTTCAAATCTACTTTTCACAGCTATAAACGATCCCCTTGATGCCGGACAAACATCGACTTAGCCAAGGAATCGATCTTTACTAGCAACAGCAAAATTACTAAGAGCAAAAAAAGCTCCTGAAAGATAATGCAGAGGCAGGCATCCGTGTGTGCCTCCCCAAAAGAAATAAGGACCTGAAGAGTCTTTACCCGCCGTGGTGGCTCAGGGGTTCAGTTACTCGTCTACCGCGCCGGAATATCCGGGTTCGAACCCGACCGCGGAGGCCGCGTTTCGATGGAGGCGGAACGCAAAAGGCGCCCGTGTGCTGTGCGATATCAGTGCACGTTAAAGATCCCCAGGTGGTCCAAATTATACCGGGGACCTCCACTACGGCACCTCTTTCTCTCTTTCTTCTTTCACTCCCACCTTCCTCCATTTCCTTACGGCGCGGCTCAGGTGTCCACCGAGATATGTGAGACAAATACTGCGCCATTTCCTTTCCTCAAAAACCAATTTACCTGAACAGTCTGCTTTATATTAAGACGTATGTTTTTTCTTTGCTGTTAATAGAGGAAGCGGTGGGTAGCATGTGCAGCTTAAAGCCCTGGAGTGGCACTGGAGCATCGATGAGTGGAACGAATTTGTCGCATTTTTCCCAAATATGTCAAAGCACACTTCCAGATACAAACACAATCTCTTCAGACACTTGCATAGGCCGGGTAATACAAAAATACCGCAGGACAACAGCTGATTATCAAACAATAATAATACGCTGAAGGCTCTAGATAGCCACAACGGCACCTATTCAGAGATGAAGTATTTTGAAAGATAATGTATTGGTAATGTACATTGCAGAGGCAATATGCAGCGCTGTGTCTTGCGTACTGCCTTCGTCCTGTCTTTCTTGCGCTCTGCCTTTACCTGTTCAAAATGTACATTCATGGCTAGAAGAATATACACTTTATCACATCAAGTACCGTGTTACCGTTACCGGAAGACAGGGGAGCCTGCCCACTGCTTGTGCCCACGCGCCGGTTGGTCTCGATGCGGCAGGCATGCGCGCAGCTGCGGGTTGCCTGGCGCCATCAAGGCGATCTGCGTATGCGCACTGACTGCGCGAGGGCTTCCGGTACTCGGGTGATGATTGTTGTCGGGTGATGATTGTTTGGCATATACTGCCACCTTGTTGGGTGACAGTATATGCCAAAGGTGTCTAATAAGGAGCACATTGTGGTGCTCCAACTTTTCCTTCGCGCTGAGGAAATAGAAAGGTTTCCTGTGTTTTTACGCAAATGCACGTGTTAGCAAGAAGTGGCCGGATTCTTTTCGAATAAAGAAAACAGGTTTAATTTAAGACTTAAGGATACAAGAATGAGATAACTGGATTACTGATACGTAGGAGGTTCGGCGGATCTGCAGAGTTGGGAGGGCCTCGCCGACGCGTCTCGTATCGTCGGCGCCTCTCGGTCGTCTCTCCTCTCAAGCTGCAGCGGTGGGGCTTTTATAGCCTGAGGAACGGTGGCCCCTCAGAACTGGCCAATCCAAAGGCAGCACTCGACGGCAGTCCGAAAGGACCAACCAGCGACCGCGCGGCCAACCGCTTCAAATTTTGCCGCGCGCGGTGGCGTCCGGGGGAGGAGGAAACGGCGCCTCGCTGTCTGGCCTCTTGCGACAAGTCCAGGCGTGTTGGTTGAAGATACTTCTCCTTAGGACTCCGCTGCCGTAAGGCGCAGCATCGTGGCTTGTCAAGGGACGCTCGTAGGAGAGAGAGAGGATGCGGGGCGCCTCGTGGTCGCTGAGCAGGAGCGTTATATGTCCTGTGCTGGCGTGTTGGGACCGCGTGGTTCGTAAGAAATGTGAATGCTGACACACGAGTGGCACTTCCCTGCGTAGATGTCAAAACACGGCTGAATTTTTATTCGTTAACGCGTTAGAGGGTTGCTAAGACCGAAGACAGGGCTTGTTGGTAATTTATCTTTTACTAAACAGCGCAGAAAAAGACACGAATGCAGGGGCTTGATGGCTTAATTGTGCATGTAGAAAACCAGCGAAAAGGACGCATTCACAAGGAGGAGAAGTACACAGGACAACGCTGGAAACACAACTGAAAATTCTTTACTTCGCCAGCATCAGAACAGGGCGCACATGCGCGAGAGCACCACAAATGCTATCAAAACAGCAAAACACAAAACTGATTAAGCGAGCGAAGAAACATGTGGCAACCTATGTCCCATTCCCATTCCCATTCAGTGGCCTTCCAGAACAGCTCGGGCATATCGGTGAATTCCTTTTTGGAACTTTTGACTTGCTACCTTTCCTCCACTGTCGTAGAACATGAAAACTGCAGGTACATACAGAAGCAGGGCGTTCCCATTGGCTCGTGTGTAGCTCCTATTTTGTGCCACATATTTTTATCTCATTTTGACAGTTTGTTGCATGATACGCTTATTGACGATCGAGTAGTGAAAGTTTTTTAGGTATGTAGACGATTTCTTAATTTTCTTGAAACTAACTTCCCGTGACAGTGTCGAAGCGGCCGCAAATGACATTTTGACCTTCTTTACCGATACCTGTCCTGACTTGAGTTTTACTCATGAAGTGCCCCTTGATGACTCAATTAGGTTTTTAGATTTGACTCTCACCTTCTCTGATGAAAGCCATGTTTGCTGGAGCTACTCTCCACGGACCAAGAAAAGCCTGCTGCCCTACTCCTCCTCACATTCCAAACTTGTGAAGAGAGGCATTGCCAACCTTTGCCTCGGTAATGCTCTGCGCAGGTCTTGTGCACACAGTATGCAAAAGAGTTTCTTAGCGCAACTTGACCGCTTGAGGTCAGCGGGCTACCCTGAGGACGTCCTCGTTTCTATTGCTGAGACCTTGACCAGTAAATTTAAGTCACAATACAAAAGAGATGAAAAGCCTAGTGAGGAATCCAGACCTGCTGTAATGCCATACCTGCATAAAGTCTCACATAACGTTAAGAAGGTAGCCAAGAAATACGGTGTTAAGGTAGTCTTTTCTGCGCCCACCAAACTGTCGTCGCTTTGTTCACGTATCTCAAAAATCAGCACAAAAAAGAAATGTAATGTTAAACACCAGAGCATGTTCACCAAATGCACAACCGATGTTGTTTACTCGCTCCCACTGTCCTGTGGTAAGGCCTACATAGGTCAAACGGGTCAATGCGTTAACGACCGTATGAGGCAGCACCGCACTTCGCTGCAGCCAGGCAACACAGCAAATCTTCCAAGACACTGCAACCACTGCAAAGACTGCACCCCTCTGTTCCATAATGTAAAAATCATCGGCCGCGGCAAAACACAGATAGAACGAGAAATCTTAGAAGCTTTTAAAATCAAGCAGTTAGGGACTGAATGCGTCAGCGATAGCTCTGTCAGGTTCACGGCAAAAGAGTACACTTTCATGAATGGGACATAGGTTGCCACATGTTTCTTCGCTCGCTTAATCAGTTTTGTGTTTTGCTGTTTTGATAGCATTTGTGGTGCTCTCGCGCATGTGCGCCCTGTTCTGATGTTGGCGAAGTAAATAATTTTCAGTTGTGTTTCCAGCGTTGTCCTGTGTACTTCTCCTCCTTGTGAATGCGTCCTTTTCGCTGGTTTTCTACATACCATGCACCAACTGGCCCAACAAGCTACGCTTCTTAATTGTGCTTCCTATTATTCTGGTCGCTACTGCACATGTAGCATAAAGACGTTGCCACACTTCATTGTGGGGTTTATATAAAGCCTACAGGGCGTTTATAGCGGCTATGAATACAAACACAAAAAACGCGCATGATATAAACCAAGGAACAGTGGGCACAGAACACGAGTACTGCGATCACCTTCTCTCTTTCCTTCGCTGTTTTCTGTCTCGTTTATTTATTTATTTCCAGAAGTCTGCAGACCTTTCTTTAGGTCCAAGCAGGGCACAAAGATAAACTAATCAAAATTAATGCAACAGCAGTTATGGGTAAAACAAAGAAAATAAATAAATTGAGTATACCGAATTCAGTATCCAAAATATGTTAGGAAGTGTCTTGCCAAAGTTAACAGCTGATATCACTCTCACCGGTAGGGCATTCCACGTGATAATTGTTCATGGAATAAAAAGAAAACTCAAAAGCGTTGGTTTTCGCGAAGATGGTGTTAAGCTGTGATCGCGGTGATGAGTTCTACGCTCTTCTAAAAACTGTACACACAGGTCGGAAGGAATGCCAACTTTGCCATGTATTAGTTGGCCGAGGAAGGAGAAGCGGACCATCTTAGGTCTTACATGGGGACGTCTCATACGGTTTGCTGCCATTTATAAGGATGGGGGATCCGTTCATTTTTTTTATAAAGTGCGCTGCGTATCGCTGTACTTCTTCCTTCGCTTTAATGTCAATTTTTTGCACGGGGGGTCCAGAATCATAGCGGCATATTGAAGTTTTGACCTATAGAGTGTGTTATATGCTAATAATTTGCAGCTGCTAGATGCACCCGTAAGTTTATGCCGAAGAAGACCAAGTTTGCGTGTTGCTGATGTTCCAATGTTTTCTATGTGGTCGTTCCATTTTAGTTGTGAGTTTTACACTTCACTAAGATATCAGTTCTTTGTCATTTCTTTAATTAAAATGCTCTTAATAAAGTAGTTGAATGTAAAACGGGTTTTTATCCCTGCTTATACGCAAGAGCACTGTTTCCTAAGCATTTATCGCTGTGCCCCCTTTTTCACTACAGAAAACGGCATCGAGCGGACCATCGTCTGTGTGTTGCTGGTCGGAAACGGAATACGCTGTAGTTATGCATCACGAAATCATCACCAAACAGAGCAATTTTCGCAGTTGGATTAATAATGGAAACTATTCCTGATGAACTGACTGTTCAGTGTCCTAGTAAGTTAGCAGCTGTGAGTTGCCATACAGAGACCACCACAAGTAGTTCTTGTTCCTGTGTGGAACGATTGTGTCGCTGACATTGGGGCATGACGTGTACACTCGCTGGTGTTGTGCTGCGGTACACGACTAAAATGCGCTCGCGTTGGATTCACACACACTGTATACCTGGCCGTCGTGTTCTGCGTCGAATGCAGAGAATAAAACGCGTCGATGGTTTCGCCGCGTTGAAACAGTGTGCCAACAATGCGGCTATATTAGAGTTTTGAGAACTGTTAAGCTATACGCCTTCAATCGTCCAATCAAGGCAACACGCGGTAGCAGTCCGCGAGTGCGGACTGCTTCAGGGAAAGAACACTGTGCGCGGCGCTGTATTTTTTTCCCCGGCGTCTCAGTAATTTCGCGCTTCTATCCCATGCTTCTCATTCGAGGGAACCTATGAAATTTGCGTTTGTATGTCCTGACTTGAATTCCTGTTCGGTCGCGTAGCATGAGCGTAGTGAAAAGGCTACAACCATCGAGCGGCGTGGTGGTAGCGAACGCACATTCACTCTGACGCCCTGCTTCTCTGAAGACGAGGCACACATTCCTCACTATTCGCAGCTCCTAGAAGCCTCCTGCAGTTGCCCGTGATGACGCTGCACGATAATTACTGACTTCGCGCGTCACTTTGTGTGGCTTGGCTCACAAATTCACGCAGGGACTGCAAGCCGAGTGAGGCCATCGGAACTGTACCGGTTTCCGCCTCCCCTTCCTTAAACAGTCGCACGCGAGGAATGCACGAGCTGGCGTCGGGCACGCAGCTCGGCTGAATACGCCATTACGAATGCCGCTTAAGCATGCAGCGCTGCGGCACGCGCAATATGTATGTGGGCCGCGCTGACGTCACGGCTTGCTCTTTTCTCGTCCAGACGCGGACCGTGGATATCAAAGCGGTGGGTCAGCGTTTCCCTCGCGAGCACTGCCCGTCTCCTATACCCCGCAGCAGCCTCCGCGAACGCGCACCGAAACGCGACTCCCGGAACCATTTGTCTCCATCAGTCGGCCGCCTATCCGGAAGCAGAGCGCGATAGGACGGAGCGTTGTCCTGTGCGAAGCAGTCGGGCTTTTCTTTCGCGGGTGCGCTTGAGAGAGCTGACTCGGCCAATCGCGTGCGAATAACCCATCCTTTCTTTAACTTCCTGCCTGGGCTCTCTATAACAGAGATTTCAAGAAATACATCAAAAAGCAATTGATACAGGCTGACCTACAATATGATAATGTTTTTCTTTGAGAAGCGTTTATGTTAAACTTCTGCCATACCATGTTCACAGCAGCAGCTTTTTTGTGAGATTTTGGAATGTTTTTTTGTGCTACTTTCTGCTTATGATTCAAGACCTGAACATAACGTCATTTTTTTTTTTTTGCTACAATACTCGTCAAGTTTCGACTTCGGTACAGCGCGTAGTCTGTTCTGGGGAACTGTGACCTCGCAAGGACTTATTGCCTTTTGTAGCAGCTTCGTCTTTCTTATGAGAGAGAAATAAAAACTCGACCTCAAAAAAGCTGCAACACAGAATATTTTGAGCGCTCATACTAAGCGGTATACTAAAAAGGAGCGTTAAAGTTAGAGAGAAAAGATAACACTTCACGAACGCGGGGGGGGGGGGGGGGGGGCGGGGCGGGGAGCTTCCAGTTTACATGTAGGTATTTCTTGGCACTAAGCCTTCCCTTGCTCCCACTCTAGCTAAAGCCCTCACTCAGGGGCCTCCCTTCGATGTTTTTGATCAGCTGGCCTCTCTCTACCTCCCGCCCCCTCTGGCACTCTCCTACCCGGTGTACTCGGGCGAACCTAACCCCGATCTGGACCACCCCTTCACTCCTAGAGAGCTCGAATTGGCTCTGGCTGCTAATGCTACACGCTCGGCTCCCGGTGAGGATGTCATTACATACACCACACTTCGCAACCTTCCTGACTGCGCCAAAGAATTCCTCCTTCAAATCTACAATGAGGCCTGGGACAGCGGCGGCCTGCCGAGCTCCTGGACCTCCTCCCTCATTTATATGAATCCAAAGCCACGCAAACCGCCCCCTCTTGCTAACCTCCGCCCAATCTCCCTGACATCGTGTGTTGGTACGACCCTTGAGCGAATGGGCCTGACTCGCCTCTCTGATTTTCTCGAGCGGAGGGAGTTCTTCCCCCATTCTCTTATCGGCTTCCGACGCCGTGTCTGTGCACAAGATATGCTTCTCATCATCCAGCACACCTTCCTGTCACCTACGCCCACCCGAATTCACTCACTTGTGACCGTCGATGTTCGCAAGGCCTTCGACGATGTTTTCCACGACCACAACATTTCTCAACTCGCCCGCCTGGACTGCTGCTCCTGCATGTACCTTTATATCGGCTCAGTCCTCCCTGAACGAATGGCTGGCTTTCCAGTAGACACCCATTTGTCAGACTCCCTCTGTCCGGCATTACTCAAGGTGCTGTTCACTCTCCTAACCTTTTCAATCTCGATATGACCCCTCTCGCCTCCCAGCTAGCTGAAATTCCCGACCTGCATCATATATTTTACGCCGATGACATCACTCTCTGGTGTTCGTCTGGCTCTCCCGGTCACGTACAGGACACCCTGTAACGTGGCCTAGATCTCATCGACTCCTTTCTCACCACTTCTAGTCTCTCCTGCTCCTGAAAAATCCGAGCTCCTTCTCAACAATTCCTCATACCAGCGCTCGCACGACCACTTCGTCTCTCTCCACCTTTCTGGCTCTCCCATTCCTGTCGTCACGCAGTGCAAAGTTCTTGGCTTCTCTTCGCATGCGGCCAAGAACGTGCAAGCCCTCCACCACGCTGTCACCGCCTGCCATTCGGTAACTCACCTCTAGCGGCGCGTGGTGTTTTGGCGCTCAGGTCTCCACGAGGCTCATGCGTGCCGAGTTGCCCACGCGCTGGCCCTCAACAAGGTATTGTACTTTGCACCCTAAGTTTCCTTTACTCAGACTCAATTTAACGCTCTCGAGACTGCCCTTGGGGGCCTCTACAAGGCAGCTCTTAACCTCCCTATTACTACCTCTACCGCTAAGCTCTTTGCCACAGGCCTCTTCTATCCTCTCCGTTCTCTTCCCACTCTCCATTATGACTGGCAGCTTGCCCGGCTTTCCCTTGCATGTCAGGGTCAGTGGCTATTGACTAAAGCGGGTATCTCTCTGATTCCCATCTCCCCCTTTACCTCACCTGTTCCCGTCCCGGCTCACAATCTCCGTATCCTCCCCCTCCCAACCAACACGTCCCCCGTCCTGCACGTCGGCCGTCATCATGCGGCCACGCAGCACCATTCCCCTCTCTTTGATACCCAGGGTGTAGCCTACATGGATGCCTCTTTCGTGGCTCTTCGAGGTTCCTGCGGCTACGCCCTGTACCATCCCCACCTCCCCGCACCTGAAACCCTTACCAGCGTGCCGTACCAACGCCCTCAGAACGCATTGTCCCTCGAGGTCCTCTCCATTGCGCATGCCCTCCAGTCATTTGCCCTCCTTCCCTCTTTCCCAGAGTAGACAGTCTATTCAGACTCCCAAGCCGCTATACACCACATACAGAACCGCACCCTAACCCTTCTCTGCAACAGGAGGTAGAACGAGTGGTCTCCGCACTGCTGCCTTCCACCGTTTTCCTCCGCTGGGTCTCTGGGCATTCAGGGATTGACGGCAACGAGCTGGCCCATCAGCTCGCCCGTGACACACTTTTCCGGGCACCGTTGATCTCTTGGCCCAAGCCCACGAAGGACGGTGGGACAGTCACCCTGCCCCGCACCATAAAAGAGGTCTACCTCGAGCTCCGCCTCGACAAACGCCTTTACCCTCCCCCTCATCCATCACTCACCGTGCCAAAGGCTCGCCTTTTTCGGCACATCCAAATGAATGCAGTCACCACCCCGTCCCGCCTCTTTCTCTATCGCTATCGATAGGACCTTTCCTGTCCCAACTGTCCCTGTGTCTATGCGGGACAGGCCCATTACCCCTTCTATTGCCAGGCTGCACAGCAGTCGGGTTCCTACCCCCCACCTTCTTTATCCATCACCACCTGGCTCGACTAGCTTGGCGTTGAAGGGGAGGAAGAACAGCGGCGTCTGGTCGCGCAGGGGGTCGATATACTGAGCCTGTTAATTATGGCCGAATACTGGTCTACTACTACTACTACTACTTTCTGCACACTTGCGTGTGCAAAAGCGCATTGCGAGCGTTCAGTCGAGTTGGACAACAGAGATGAAGTATCAGTACTAGTTAATTATCTGCAGGCAATTTAAAATCAGTAATTTATGATTTTTCGCATTCGCATTTACTTTCCTCTCTGCAACATAGATGGAGCTCCTTTGGCACAGCTCATGGCAGTCTGTTGAAATGTTTTATAGAGTAGAATGCGATTTTTATCGGGTCGCGTTTCAAAAATCGCGTACTCATAATAACTCATGTACGCATCAGTACACAAAGACATGTCACGAAGTCAAAGACCACAATGAATTCACTAGGTCCACTTTTATTTCGTTCGAACACACGAGCCTTCGTAGCGTGTCGAATAAAGGAAAAAAAAAAGCCGTTGTAGCGTGTTCTGCGCGTGCTTGCCTCGCAATCTGAAAGAATTCGTTTCGATTCCCCGCATCTCCATTAGATTTTTTATTTGGAGGTTCTCGTGTTACAACGCCAACAACGCCGACATCCGCTTTTCTGCGACATGAGTTCCTTAACGCTATCGCGTTAAAAGCGGCTGGTGTGGGACGTACAGCCTTTGTCAAAAGTTTGGAGCCCAGGGGGTTTTCTTTTGAGCCACACTGTGTCGTTCTTAATGCATCTCTAGCGCTCCAAATTTTCTGGACATGAGAAGATTTCTGGTACTGTCTCCTGCAATAGGTAAGACTTGCACGAGTGCTCCTGGAGTCCCAGTATATAGCTTGGAAGTGAACCCCCTGGGCTCTAAACTTTTGACAAAGACTGTACTTACGCTTTCGAAGACTCCAGTGCGGCCATCAATATCTATGAGCCGTTCTAGAACACGCTACGCTATTCCTGCAGTGGTTTTCATGCTTACATCGACGACAAGATAGCCTGCGAATTTTTTAATGAATTATTATGTGTTAAGGGATATTTTGTTCTTTTTCATCAGCTTCAAAATATGTCGCTAGGCCTCGGCGACCGTGTATCGTCAAGCGAAAGCAGGGTTGGTGTGCAGGAAGATCCCTGCAGACAGCTACAGAGGTCGCTGAAGATGTTTGTCGTGTTTGTACTACCGAAGAAGGGCTTCACCAACACAAAAAAGTAAACTGTCGAAAGAACACGATTTGGCTGCTAGAATTGCAGTCAACTAATTCTTTGGAATTTGTATTTGTATTTATTTTGCATCAAAAGTACGTAAAGCGGGTTATAAATCCATTATAATATCTCACTAAGGTGGACGTGTCAGGATGCTATTACAAATCCCGCCTGCCAAGCTGCGCTTCCTAACGAGAAACACTACGATCTAAGTTTTGTTTTTTCTTCTTTTTCTTTTAACCAGTGCTCAGCAAAATGAACTGATTTAACTGTACATTCCACTGAAAGCACAAAAACGGAAATGACGGATATCCAAAGATGACACCTACTTTTCTAATCTTGTTACACTTACACCTCGCCACTCTTCTTATGACATTAGAAGCTGTCGCTCGTAAGCAAGCCCACAAATCAGAACCTACTATGGTTTCATGATGCTCGGGTCTATCTTGCCTCGGTTTTCAAACGCATCTTTGTCTAAGGAACTTAGTACCATGTCACTGTCTTCAATTCTCAACCTGTATATCTAACTGCACCGTTAAGTAAAACGATATTTTTTGCTGGAAAGCACCATGCTCGAAATGCTGTTTGTGATAGTATAAGAATGTACTCTCTCTATTTCTACAGTAGCAACTGGCATTATCAATATATGACATGTTTGTCTATATGCTGCTGTCATGCCGAGTTATTTTGCACCGAGGGCTGTTTCAATTTTCTACCCCTGAATGCTCATACGTCAGACAATGTCTATGTATTTTTTTCCGTGCATCATGTGCTGCTGCCAACAATCAGGGACGGCGAGGCTTGCCAAGCAGTGGTGGAACACTGCTTTTTTCTCGCCGTCCTCAGTTTTTGTATTGCGCGAAAAACTGGAATAAAGAAATGAAATGAAGTGAATATACTCAAAGCACTATGTATACATTCAGAAAATACGCATTACAAATGCAATATCGAAGGAAAGAATGCGTTACTAAAGACAAAAGGAAGCTCAGCACAAGCAGTAAGAATACCGTGACGCCAATATAATTCCAATCGAAAGGCAGAACAAGTGGCATTTCGAGCGAAAGATCAAGCGTACTATGAAGGAGGACAGAGACGGAGAGACAAGGAAAGATAGCCGACCATAAAATGGATTATTCTCACGATACAAAAGCAGTCACTGATTACAACTTGTGTGGGGAAAAAAAAAAGTCTTACTTCCCTTTGAAAGCTCACGCCTGTATACCACCAAAGCAATATGAAGTAGCTGTGGATATATTTTCAAAAATTCAGGAATTCCATTTTCGACAGCGTCCCATATCATATTAAAGTTTGCCGCAAAGCGGCCCTTCCTAAAATTGCAAGTGGACTTCAAGCGTCGGTGCGTAAAAGAAATACACTGCTTGGTTCCACTTTATACCACGACACATTTCGAGCACTCGGCCATGGTGAAATATTCTCCTGGTTGCCAATTTGCTATTTTTTAATTGGTGGGAAATGCATACTTAAGGTCACGGAACGATGCATGTTCTTTAAACCGAACAGATTTTAAGAAAAATAAAGGCGCTTAAAATAGCTTTTGGTTTGTCACCCGGAAACTAATATTTAGTATTGTAATAGCCAAGTATGACTTGCGTTTGAATACTGTATGTTGATGCGCCATACATCTAGTTAACACTCCAGCAATTTTCACTAGGTTCATGCTCAATTAAAGTATGTGCTATTCCCCGTTCAAGTTCGCCCTGAAGACGACTGCTGTGAACTTCTGAGAGGTTAGTGGTTTTCAAGTTTCAATCTATAACACCAATTTCAGATTTCGGCCCTTCTCTTCATTTTTAGCACCAAAGACAATTTGGCAGCCAATCTAAAGTTATGAATCCCAACTCCCCATTGTCCACAACAAAAAAAACAATTAGAGGGAACTTTTAAGATCTGCGGGTAAGGCTATGACGTGATAGCGTAATGGGTTAATTCTCCTATAGACAGAAGGTCATCCTCTACTTTACATTAATAGATCCCTGCGAATCCTAGTACCACTCCTGGCGTATAGTTGCAGCGGTTAAGCGGTGCGCCACTACCTAGGGATGGCATGTGCTCCCAGGGGTGGAACTTGTGCGGTCCGGGTTGCTCTTCCCGATCAACCAACGATTAATTCAACTGCCACCTGCCACGGTGGGCAGTTTGCTCACTATCCGATGGGCAGATTGTGATGACGCCACAATGTCACATGACCTGAGTAGCCTACCTGCCCCCTAGGTTGCTCCCTGGGGACCACCTGCCAGAGCCATGCCCATAATTTTTCGCTCGCAATGCCGACGCTGATAACGGCGACACAGTATTTTCTAGTTAACGGGGCCTTTAACGCTATCAGATTCTTAAAAATACGTATACAAGACACTGGTGAGGCCTCAGTTAGAATATGCGTCCCCAGTCTCGGATCCGCAACAGCGGTACCTGGCTGGTAAGTTAGGAGCAATACCAAACTGCGCAGCGAGGTTTATATGAAGGCAGTACTCCAGACATGTCAGCATAACACAGATACACACATGAAACTGGAACCGCTACAGATAAGGCGCCAGAAGCAAAGGCTCAAACTTCTGCACAATATACACACACACGAAATGCATTGAAAAGAAAGGTACCTCAAAGCACCCCGCTATATTTCTAACAGGAGAAACCATAGTTTTAAATACGGGAAATTACTGCAAAACCCGCTACAAGAAACAAATTTTTTCCACGTACTGTTTACAACTGAAACAAGTTGCAGGTTGAAGTTGTCAGTGTTCATCCAGCTCTATGTCTGCGGCTCATCAATGATCTGATATTTTACTGTTATTTCAAACGATCAATAGTAGACCAATGCACTGTTGTTCCTATACTGTTGTATATTTTCTGTTTCATTTATCTTGATGCACTGCTCCGTTATCTTCCCTCCCCACCCCCTTTTTTTTGTTTCTTTAATGTGATTTATTTTTCTCCGCGTCGCATAAATGTTGTACCCACTCCCCTGCTATAATGCTTCGGTGCTGCAGGGTGCACTGGAACTAAAAAATCAATAAATAAAGCAGCGCTATCCCGTTAAAAGTTATGTGAGGGCTCTATCCTGCCTCTGCCCACCTACAGGGAACCAGTGTCCCTCGTGTGTCAAGCCTTATGGGTGGAGGTAGTGCCCTTGCATGTGCTTAATTACCACAGGGAGCAGAGTTGCGCCACTGTTTTTCCCGCGTCACATGACACGGATGACGTCAGATACCCCGCATCACTTACTCCTCCCTAGCTTCGGCCATTGTTTCGGCTGCCTCTTTTCGGTTGCATCGGCTACGGTGCATCCCGCCTTTTACAGCGAGTGGCGTATGGGCGGCTATCCTGAACCAAGTGTCACAACGGCGAATTTGGGCTAAAAATGCAAGTGCGCAAAGGAGGATACGGTGGAAGCGGCGAGGGAGGGAAGCGTCACCACTTGCACGGTGTCTGCGCTTGCTCCACACTTTAAGTGGTGCTGAGCGTATTGTCCGCAGAGAGGCACTGGCATCCTTATCGCAGGGAATAGCGGAAGAGGTTTTTCGTCGCACAGTATATAGAAGGTGGTCCTTACGACACTGCTACCGAGAGACGGTCTCTATCGCGTTCATAATCGAGAGCGCGAGGTCCGGGTTCATGCGGATCCGAACGTGCGGTGTGCCACACATGTGCACATGCAGCTCAGGTTTTGCTTAGTATTGCCAATTACCTAGCATAGTGTGAACGTTGCAAACTTTTTTCGCGCACTCCAGTTAGGCCTCTGCCGTTACCATGCAGTGACAGACACTGTTTACAAGCAAGAAATAGCGCCTAACTTGGCCTTCGAGAAACGTAATAATGTTGCAACAGCTGCAGACTGAGGAAGTCATACGAGGTACTGACAAACGTTCGAGACCATCCAACCATTGCGCAAGAATCGCATCGAAGCAGCAACTGTTCTCCTCTGTGTGCAGCTCCATGCCGGCTTCTTCGTCCAAGTGGCCAAGTGTTGGCGTACTCTGAAACTTTTGCTGAGGCCCTTCGCTCTCCCTGGTCCCAGAAGAACGGTTCTTCGTTTTTTATCAGGCGGATTAGGGGCCCAGTTATTCTGGAGAAATTCTGAACAAAGCGTAGATGAGGCGCACGGACCAAAAAAGCGGCGAACACTTCGGTTATTCGCTACGGTAGCAGCTACGGTAGCCGAATTTTCTGGGTCTGGACTAACACCCGAAGCACTCATGATGTGGTCAAACTTCAGCTTTGAAACGCGAAGTGACAGTTTTCGCGCTTGAGGCACACTAGATCAACGAACCGCTTTGAACGCAGGGCGCAAGCGCTTCAGAGGCTCTTCAAACGTGTCAGAAAAGATCCCACCGCTTTCCAGCTACACGAGGCAGGGCTGCCATTTCACGCCAGATACCACACTGCCTCTCATCGATTCGAAATTTGCCGGGCTCGAGCACAAGGCGAAAGGGAGCACCTCGCGTTCGTGAAGACCGTCGGGAGTAATAAAGGCGGTCTTTTCATGCGCCGCGTTTGTCTACCTCAATTTGCCAATATCCACGGCGCAAGTCGATCGATGAAAAGTAGGTGGCGTGGCGCAGCCGGTCTAGTGACTCATCAATGCGCGAAGATGACAAACGTTTATTTTTTTTTACTTTGTTTAGGCGTCTGTAATCTACTCAGAACCGTAGGGTTCCATTTTTCTTTGCGAATAGAACAGCAGGCAGTGCCCACAGGCTTGTCGACGGCGCTACGGCGTCGTCCTAGAGCGTTTCTGGCAGCGAACTGCATCCCGTTCTTTCGAACAGACACGATAAGGAGGCTGGCGTATGACACGTTGGTTGTTGTCCACTCTAATGCGGTGCTTAGTGAGCGGTGTTCGCTTAACCTTCGAGGTCGGAGCAAGACTCGCTGAAAGAGTCGATAACGCTCTCCCCGTAGCGCTTCTGACTCGCCACGTGATTTGGGTTCACGTTGTTTTTAACGGCAGTACTCGTATACAGTTCTGGCGTCTTTCTAGTAACGCGCGTTGTCTGGCACATTCGACAAGTTCTTCGAAAAGGGCAATAGTTAATTTCTTCATCGAACGTTTTAGGTTCACAACCAAAATTCACAACTAAAGTTGGTTCGCCTACTGCTCATTTCAGTAATTCCGCGAACCACATAAACTCGCCGAACATCCAACAGCGACTTGGCCTGCTTCTGCGATTGCACCAGTGTTGGAGCTGCTACCACGCTCCACTGCGATGAACATGATGGCCCTTAGTGGTACATTTACATGATCGTCAACAACTCGCAACATTTTCTGCGTGGCTCAGTTCCCTTATCAACAACTTGCTTGGTTCAAAAGGGCATCATGGACTCCTCAAGATCGATCATCGAGCCATACTCCAGAAGGAAATACAAACATAGAATTGGTTCCGCGGAACTCACACGTTGCACTGCAAAGCAGCCAGTAAACGTGATGCCGTCAATTTGAATTCCCGAGATGCGGACGCCAATGGGTGTTACCTACAGCTGTGCCCATCTGTAGACCAGTCCACGGCGTCAAAGCTTTTCTGAAGACCGTCTCAAGACTGTTGCTCACGAGTACGTCACATCATAGTTGTCAGCGTATGCTGGAATTTCGGTGCAAAGGATTCCTGCGCCACACGCAGGTGAGGTGGCCCGATCAGACCGTCGTCGTTCGGGTTCTCTAGTGATAACCTCGGCTGGGGACGTTGGTACTGCGATCTCAACCAGCACCGGCGACCATACCCCTCGAGTACGTCGCCTTTAGTTTTCCCGGCTTTGGAAAGTTACTCTGGTTTAGCCAGCGTGAGATAGACGGCTGAGCAAGGAAAGCCGCCTTGGGGATGGTGACATAGTTTGGCATCGAAGCGAGGTCGGGGCCAGAACGTTATCGGCCAGGTACGGCTTAATGTCCCGTGGCCTTTCACCGCAGTGTGGACAAGGTAAGCCCTTCCGAGGAAAAGCATCTTGATAGTGAATTTGAGCATAGCGGTTCCTTACTAGCGTAGGCATGCACCGGTTTACCGGCCACCTCCTGCGCATGCACAGTGGCAGGGGCGGGGCACAGTCACTGCACGTGCGCGGTAGGCGTCCGGTAAACCGGCATACGTCTACGCTAGTACAGTGGTGAGCAGCCTTGTCTAGAGCGCTTGAGCAGTGCGCACTTGGTAACAAAAACCGAAATTAGAGAGCAGCTCCTCATTACAGGGCAAAGTTTTCGTGCCTGCTTTGTTTACGAGGCTATCTGGCGCTACTTCCGTGCAAGCGTTGCAGCTGGACCCTAGAGGCTGACACAAAATCTGGATTTGTTTGCAAGGAAGTGCACCGCCCGAGCGCTCTAGACAAGGCTGCTCACCACTGTACGTCTCCGCATTGCTAAATGTGTCTAATCTCATTCTGCGGTATGGGCAATAGCGGAAGGTGTAGCCAGGTTCCCCGCAGTGGTAGCAGAGCGGCCGATTGTTGGATGTGAGCCACACGTGCGCTTTAGTGACAGCAGGGTTTATGTCATACACCACGGCGAGGCTCGGGAACCGCTGGAATGGTACGGCAGCAGCGGGTCGAAACGCTCGCTTCGCTGGAATATGAGTACGTGGCGCTTCGCTGAATATGATGACATACAGCTCTGGCTGTGGAGCTGATACTCTAGGTGGATTTCATCGCATAAAATTTCGGCTACGGCAGCGACGCGTGCGTGCCCAACATCTAAACGCAGTTCGTACAGTTCCTTTCGCTCTGTGCTCCGTACAACTTCTTGAACCGGCTCCTTTTCGTTGACTGCCATTATAGTGTTATAGCGGGCAGCTGGTACATTTGTCTGACAATCGTAATGGACGCTGCATTCCTGCAAGGCACGCTTCATGCTTGTAGTTTTCGGTGCGAAAGCACTATTACGATGGGTAAACCGCGAGCAAGGTCTTGCGACGTTGGTATGCTCGCCGTTTTTGTAAGCTTGCGGTGTTTGTGGGTTCGTGCCAAGTGGAATAAATAAATAAAAAGATATGTCAGCGACTGGGATTCGAACCCGCAGCGGCGCGAACAAATCAGCTTCGCTGGGCGCTGCGCGAAAGCACTAGCTAGGCTATCGTCGCAGCCGAACATGCCTCATGTTAAACTGCAACACACTCTAGCGCTGGCCATTTCACATCGTCTTCTTGGTACTCTAATACTACTATCAAACTGAAATTCAAGCTTTGAGCTATGCGGCGGTAGTGACAGGGATACGCGCGCTGCATGCGTTGGCGTGGACAGCTTTGTGGCAGAAACACGCCATTAAAGCAATACGCGTTGGCGTTGACAACACTGCTGCAGAAACGCGGCACTGGAGCATAGGCCGCCGGCGTATACATTAGGTGAATTGGAACTGACGGAGAAAAAGTTGAACACCCGCATAACTGGCTATCTGGGTCAGTGGATACCTCAATCGCGCTTTCATGGCGGTGTTGTCCGCCTGCAAAACACTACTTTCGCACAATATTTCGTGCATAGCTATGCTGAGGAGCAACCCATTTTTTTTTGCTAAAGACTGGCACTGTTCTTGCAGGGTTGCGTAAGGGTACGGCAAAGAAATGTTATTTCTAACCTCACATTAGGTGGCCTTGGCCACTCCCTCGTAGTGGGTATGTGTCATTTTATTTGAGGCCAACCAACCAACCAAGGTGGCGTACGTTCTTTGCGCAAGGCATAGCATGGTTGGCCAGACTGCAGAGTCGCGTCCGTCATATTCTCGACAAACATGGCAACGCTTTCATTCGGTCATTGTGACCTCGACTGAGGAGCGTTCTCTGTTCTGTCAGCGGTGCTGAACGCGGGGAGTGAGTGCCGGCAGAAAGCTTCCCCGTTTACTGATGCAGACTCGTGACTCTCAAACCACGTCTTGGCCTAATCCTGCAGGGCGAAATACGCATTCCCCAACTTCCGCTCATCATCTCACTGATTGGAAGCATCCGCTACGTGCAGTTCTATCGGCAGCATGCCAATACATTATGTCGCCATAACCTCTCGCGAAAAAGCGGTGATGTCACTCTTCTCGCCATCAAAAAGTAGATTCCTTCCTTATTTATTCACACATTCCAAACTAGAAGTAGTGTCAGCTGGGTGTTGCGCTTACCTTTTCAGCCTATTAAGAGCACGGCTCAAATTGGAACCGGAACAAAGTCCGTATTTGTGGCCGCAACTTCAACCAAGCCAAATTCATATTATTAAGTTTGGTTTATTGGTTTATTGGGGTTTAACGTCCCAAAGCAACTGAGGCTATGAGAGACGCCGTAGTGAAGGGCTCCGGAAATTTCGACCACCTGGGGTTCTTTAACGTGCACTGACATCGCACAGCACACGGGCCTCTAGAATTTCGCCTTTAAGAAATTCAGCCGCCGCGGCCGGGATCGAACCCACGCCTTTCGGGTCAGTAGCCGAGCGCCGTAACCACTGAGCCACCGCGGTGGGGCATATTATTAAGTGGCACACCTTCTCTGCCCAGTCCCGGACGATGTCGAGTCATGTCCTCCACGGGGCAAATGAGAGAGCGCTTTCTAAACTGGTTCAGAAGGTGGGTCTGCTTCACTTTTGGTGCAACATGGCAAGTATTTTGTTTTTTGGAAAAAAAATCGAAAGCTCTTACCGCGCAGATATGGCAACTGAAAGCTCTGATGCAGAACAGAAAAACGGCACCTATTCCGCGCGATAAAAAAATGGCAGTTAGTGTTGTTTAGGATAAGAGAAACAATTTTGCGCTTCCCTAATGCGCATTCGGCAATTGTACTTTTTGCCCTAAGTGGTTGAAAACCTTGAGTCAATGGCAACACTTTTACCTATTTCTAGAAAACAAAGAATTTCATTGCAATTGTTGGAAGCACTCTAACTCGCCAAACAATGAATGAGGACAGCTCTCATTTGTTCGTGTCATACGTCCCACCGATATGTGAAACAAAATTTTCAAAATCCAACAGCGCTGGGCAACATCTGTCTTCGATGGCATTTGTTTTATCTGACAGTCTTGCATGTAATAATACTATCACATATGACAATGTGACATACAACTGGAATTAAGGTAAAGCCCGTCGCAAATAACTAAACCACCAACACCTGTCTTTGTACCTGTAAAAAACTGCCCCTTGTTTTCAGCTTGCAGAAAAAAAAAAGTCCCCCGGAGGCGCCTCTCTCGCTGGTTTCTTGATCCAGCGTCCGATTCCCGCCCTACATTATCAATTAATCACCTCTAACATCTCCAACCCTGGCCTAGCTGTTTTCAAAAGCCGTTTTTACGAGAACAAACAGCCGCAGCAAACAGTATAACTTGGAAGAAAACCAGATTCTCAAATTTAGGAAATGCTCATTTGTTTGCGCGAAAAGCGCAGCATGCTAGTTCGGTTTCCAGTTTATTTGAGTGACTGCTCCCGTCGTCGGTCACCTATAAAATTTTCTCCCATAAATTCACATGGGCCAAAAATCTTGCGTAAGATATTGCGTGAATAAATTTTCCTTCTATATTTGCATACCAACGTAACACAGAAAGAAAAACAAGGCGACGTAACGTTCCGGCTCCGACCAGTTCAAACGAGTTCAGACAGGTTCAGGGCCAAAAAAACATTATGAACACAGGATGGTTTTTCATTGATTTTGCATTTTGCTCTCATTGTTCAAATCCGTCCTGCGTTCATAATTTTTTTTTGGCCCTGAACTTATCTGCACTCGTTTGAACTGGTTGGTGCCGGAACGGTATGTCGCTTCAGAGACGAACCCGAAAGCCTTGTACCCTAATCAAAACCATACCGAAAAACTTTCGGTTCGACAACTACTAGGAACAAGGTAAGCTAAAACAGGCAGAAATAAAGGATCAGTTTTCAGTTTTCTACCAATCTCTAATGGCGAATTCTTCCTGAATATTATTCAGTAGCTTGAATACCAAAAACTGAATACCAAAAACTATTATTCAGTGGCTTGAAATATGCGCTTAAGTAAAGCGAGACTAAACCAGTTTATAAAGCCAATCAAATTTCAAGCGGCCAGGCCACATAATTTTTAAGCTTGGATGCAGTCACATTTATGCGATAAAAATGACGTAAAAAAACGAAACTGTAAATTTTTTGTAAACTCAGCTAAGTCCTCAACAGCAAAGCAAAGCTGATATGGTATGACGTAACGCCCTCTAAAGTGACCTTAAAGTTCGAACTCGAAGGATTGCAAGATGATTACTTTCACCCGTAATCATTCCAACTCCGAGTTATCTCGTTTCATGAATAAATCTGCTGCATCGTCCTGCAAGAACCCTGGCTTTCGTTCTACCTTTAATATAGTAGGCATACCTCACCCATCTGTGCAAACACATCCGTGAAAACATGCATATTTCCGCTGTAACTTAAATAACTCGCCTTCTCACTCCTATGGCAGCGCCCGCGCCGAGCGGGGAAAGGACACGTGACACGCGCGCCGCTGGGTCACGCACGCTTGTAGGCGTGGCTAAGAGCGTCGCCCGGCCGCGCGGTTTCGGTCTCACCTGTGCACGGGCCCAAATTCCTTGCGCTAGAGCGGCGACGACGATCGAATTTTCGAAAGCGTAAAAAGCGATACGGATATCATTTGCCCCTCACTTAAACAAATCAGGAGCTTCACTATGAGAGTTAAAAAGTTAGCTATTCAATATTAGTTAATGAGCCTGCCTAATGAGCCTGCTAGTTAGCATGTCTCGGCTGTATTTTGATGCAGCATAACACTACAGAAAATACCATAATGAAGGAAGCGCGCTATTTACTTACACAACCTATTTTTAAAAATGACTAACATTCTTCCGTGAAACACCCTGTATACAGGGTTCCTAAATGAACACTTCCAAAAGTTCGTAACAAAAAAAAAAGAAGTTCGAAATAGAATCTTTGCAGGAACAACCTGCCAGAAGCGCCGGGCGTCAGTTACTACTGTATAAAGGTCAGCCTAATTAGACGGCTGATTTCCTAACATTCAATAACTAACTTTTTATTTTAACTTTTTATTAATAACTAACTTTGTATCCTGTGGTTACTGCGAATAGGAAACTCGAAAGCCACCCGCCTTGGTGGCTCAGTGGTTACGGCGTTCGGCTGCTGACCCGAAAGACAGAGGTTCGATCCCGGCCGCGGCGGCGGAATTTCGATAAAGGCGAAATTCTAGAGGCCTGTGTGCTGTGCGATGTCAGTGTACGTTAAAGATCCCCAGTTGGTCGAAATTTCCGGAGCCCTCCACTACGACGTCCTTCATAGCCTCAGTTGCTTCGGGACGTTAAACCCCAATAAACCAAACAAAACTCGAAAATGTGAACAAGACAACGCCATATCAAATTTTGAAAGAAAGAAAAAGTCATTCTCCGAAGCTCAGCAGATTTTTCTGTACTAAACCAAAAATGAACGCATGTGGCACGTAGGGAGTGGGTGCAAAAGCAACGTCGACTGAAAATGTCTTGCAATGACTACGGCACCAAATCAGGACTGCCTACACCATTATGCCATGGCATGTACTTTTGCTTACTTCACGGCTGTCAATAATAACGATCAAACAGTTATAGATTACTATCATTTGCCTTGTGCTAAGCGTCGAAGCAAAATAATGTGCATGACGTGGTACAACAGCGCAGCCAGTTCGAATTGGGCAACGTAGGCACTGCAAGACGTCATCAGTGCACTTAGCTCTTGCACCTAGTTTACTGCGGGCCTCCTCCGCGCAGTTTCGGCTTTGTGGGGAAAAAAACCCCGGAATTTCCTCGACTTCTCTTTTTCTTTTCTCTTCCTTTCAAAAACTAATATGGCATCACCTTATCTTCGGCTTAGAACTCCCCACTGGCACTAACCACCAGACAGTATTAATGAACAGTTATTTCATCATCATCGTCAGCCTGACAACGCCCACTGCAGGACAAAGGCCTCTCCCATTCTCTCCAATTAACTCTGTCCTCAACCAGTTGCGGCCACCGTATTCCCGCAAATTTCTTAATCTCATCCTCACATCTAACTTTCTGCTGCCCGCTGCTACGCTTGCCTTCTCTTGGAATCCACTCCGTTACCCTTAAGGACCGGCGGTTATCTTGCCTTCGCCTTACATGCCCTGCCCAAGCCCATTTCTTCCTCTTGATTTCGACTAGGATGTAATTACCCACGTTTGTACCCTCACCCACTCCGCCCGCTTCCGATCTCTGAACGTTACACCTATCATTTTTCTTTCCATAGCTCTCTGCGTTGTCCTTAACTTAAGCTGAATCCACTTTGTCAGCCTCCACATTTCTGCCCCTTAGGTGAGTACCGGTAAGATACAGCTGTTGTATACTTTTCTCTTGAGTGATATTGCCATTCATAATCTGAGAGAACCTGCCATATGCGCTCCACCCCATGCTTATGCTTCTAGTTATTTCCCTCTCATGATTCGGATCAGCGGTCACTACCTGAAGAGTTATTTATTGCATTTTTGTTAATTAGGATGCCGTTTACTACAACTATAGGACGATGCCACGAGTAACGATCCCCGCGGCTCCTGAAAAGATTTTCTTTATATTTCGATATCCCTGTTAAGAATTTTCGAACAGTTCGCTGAAACTCCAATTTTGCTGGCTGAGTTATGCGCTGGCGCACACACCGAAATTACTGCAAGCGGCTGATGATGGCTTGTGAACGTGGACATACTAAGCGTGGACCAGAAGTCAGCGTAGCGCTGCGCGTATAAACAAAGACCTGAGAGTACAGTAAAGAAAGTCTAATGGGAAAAGGAAGAGCGCTAGAAAGCTGACCAGCAAGAAATGCGATCGTGCCTCAAGTCCTTCTGAAAGGTAAAGTCACTAAAATTTATTTTTCGGCCAAAAATATCAGTGCTTCTGAGCTCTCTCTCAGCATGCCGCTAATGCAAAGGGAGTCAGGCCAATATGAATGGAGCGCCAATGGCTTCCGAGACACGCACACAAGACACGTTTTAAATGCGGTGGCGCTACAAGCGCTCAGTTACTAATGTCCCTCAATGAAGCACATTGAGGCGCTTTATAAGTTACGTCGTATGTGTGTTTCTGTTACTCTGCCATTCGGAGTGATTTTCACCTCGAAACTGTGCAATCCTCCCACCCTTGGCCGCACGCGGACTCCAGTTCGTCTGTGGCACCGGACCGAGCCAACGACGGTTCGGGATGCTCCCGGGGGAAAGCTAGCACCGCCTAAAGTGACCCAGTATGCTTTATGCTTTGACGCACCAGCGCGAGAACAGCGATCCCGGCAAGGTGGAATGACCCCACCCAAGAAACAGCAGCTGCGGCAGTAGCTAGCCGAGCAGATTATGACAATTGCACCTTATGTGTGGCGTAGGTCGACGCCAGTGTGAACAAAGAACACGTGACCGCAGCTATCACTTGTCCTGAACTATTGAGAGAAATGGCAGCCTACCCGTACACTTGCTCCCTTGCCTGGCCGTCGACACAGACGGAGCTGTTTGCCGTTCAGGACGCATTGTGCATCCCCTGTCCGCTCATTGTGTGTTCTATAGAAGCCACACTGACGTCACCGCGGGCTCCTCAGATGACATCCGCAATCTGCGACGTACTCTGAGCTCCGATCTTTTGGCACAGGAAATTCAGAACATACTTGGCAAATTCTCCGTCACAGTACGTATACGATGGGTCCGTCGGAATGCACACCCCACACAAGCCTTGGTGGATGGGACAATTCACAGCCAGTCACCTCCTGGTGCCCAATCGGCCCCATCCTCTCCGGTAGGTAAGGCTCCTCATCGAGGAAAAAAAAAAAAACCTTCGGTGCACCACGCCAGTACTTCTCGCACCACATAACGGCAAGTTTCTTGGCGGCCTTGCGCGCTGAGAAGAGATATTGCTTCGTAGGTTACGCCTCCGTGTTGCCCTCAGCCCTGAGGTAATCATGGTCATGGCGGGCACAGTTTCATTCTTTCTTCGGCGACTCCAGCCCCTTCTGCCCCGCTCCTGTCTGCGAGGTGGACCCTACAGACACCTGTCCTGCACCTGCCCGCTTCTGCACGCCTTCCGGCAGAAACGCCTGCTCCGACAGGTCGACTGCGGGATGTCGAAGACTGAATCTTGGGGCCGCATCAGCGCACCTTGCTGCACTTCGCTCGAGAAGCAGGCGTGCATATTTATTTGTAAATTGCTGCTTTATGGCAAAAGACGGAGTAATATTGGCTGTCTAATCTTGCGGTAGGATTAGCTAGGCTGCAAACGGTTGCTTACAGGACGCAGAAAACACGCACATGCTTCCTCGAGGGAGTGGTTAAACCGTGTGCCCGGTGGATTTTGATAACACTAATAATTTTTCATTTGGGATATAAAATTAGAGATTTCCATCTGGAGGTCTGGCGCTGGCACGCCAACGATGGTTTGACTCCAGAGATGAAAACCACTTTAGCCAGAAAAGTTGGGGCGCTGTTCCTTTCGAAAAAGCAGGCCAGCCTCCGAGGCAACGAAAGCGTGTCTGTAGCCGTCGAAAAGAGCGGACGTGGCGCCCCTCTGAGAGCGGCAAGACCGCCCTTTTCCGACCAGCCAATCTCGCTTTGGTTCGCAGGGCTGCGCTGGAGATCAATTCTCGCCACGTCGCTCCGCTGCGGGCTGAATTTGCATCGACGCCACGCGATGCGGAACGACGAGCTCTGTCGCTAATGAGTTTTCGCTCTGTTCTGTTTCTCTGCTTCGCTTCCAATGGTTTCCCTTAACCTCAGCTCCAGCGGGCTCTGCTGCGGACTCCTCGGTGCCGCCTGTCAAACGGCCTGGATCAAGGCGGTCAGCAGAGGCCAAAGAAACCGGCACCATCTTTTCCAGGCGCAGCATACCCCAGCGGCGCCAGTGAGATGGTGGGTCCATCAGGACCCGCGAAAAGGTGGTGCGCTACAGCGTAAATGTGCCCGAACTTCTGCGCCGGGAAGGAGCTAGCGGCAGTGACTGTATAGCTCAGCGATCACGTAGCTTGAACGAACAGCACTGGCTCGCTTAATGCACACGAAAAGTATTTACCCTCGCTCTCCATAAAGGGAAGGACTGGGCGCCTGTCCAGCGGTCTTTATTCAAAGGGAGCGAGAATAGCGACTACCACAGTGAGACAATTAACGTTGTAATGCCCGAGCAACCAAAACGTGTAATAAAACTCACGTACTTCCAGTACTTCGTCTCTAGTCGTCCCCGGAGAACATCAATGCAAAAGAAAAGCTAGTAGATCTATTGGAAAGAATACTCTTAAGGACTGTTTAAAATTTCTGAAATACAATAACTTGAGAACATCTAAGAAAGGTAAAACTGCGCACAAGGACTCTGGCGAATGCAATAAATTAACATACATGTCAAAAACTTCCATCAGCTGCGAATGAAGCATTACCACCATAACATTTTAAGCAGTTTTTCAGTGAGTTATTTCTGATTCCTTGTGATTCCTTGTGGTGTAACGTTGTCATCAGTGACTCTTCGGCAGCAGCTGCAGCTTGCCGATTTATAACAAGATGCATAGCTGCTCAGTTTGGTATTTGGCACCAAGGATTTTGAAACATTCCGGCTGACCGTTTAGTTAGGCATATCATATGACGTCATAAGTGAATCGCGGACTGTTCGCATCTGAATATGGTCTCAGAAGTAAATAATATACAGGGTGATCCAAAAGTCACACTAAAATTAAAAATTAAACAATTCCATAGGCAACCACAGTAGTCCAAAGCTCTTCTCACAGAAATGCGCAGAAATGCATGACTTTTTTAAGTCAGGTAAAATTTTATTGCCACGTTTATGACCGACTATTGGCGCTGTAGCCACTCTAGAAATTACTGATACACCTGAAGCGCTGCTTCAGTTGGGAAATATAGTTATTTCGGCAATGCGATTTCTGATTCTTAAAGAAACTCACCGCGTTTTTTGTTGTGCATTTTGTGCGAACCGAATCGTGCAACTGTCTCTACTTTTTGAAATTATTGTGTTTCTAGTTTATTAGTGACTTTCGTATCACCCTGTATGTCGTAGATTACGAGAAATGCCTAATGATTATTTATATCCGACGCATCGTTTGACACCGAAAAGGTTCTCATCTCACGTTATAGCTAGCTGGATGCTATAGCTCTTCCACAGTGCTAGTGTCAGACAACACTTCAGATTAGCTGCTCTTTAGTACTGATTGTAGATAGTAAGTCCAATTTCGAACATTGCCTGAAAAACTCGCATGAACAGCTTGTGCTGCCGCTGTTCTCGGGCAGATTGAGCAATGTTGCTTGGTGTAATATTCAACAAGAGCGTTGCTATAGTGTCACCAAGCTGTTTTCAATGCAACGCTTTGTGCCGCTACTGCTATGCCCAGTGCTCGTCACTACGGTAGCGGCGTTGGCCTAGAGCATTTTGCACTCTAAGGGCTCCTTACAATTGGTTGCCGGCCGTAGATCTTTCGTATTTGCCTTTCCAGCTGACGTTTTTGCTCTGCTGCCACCTTCGCCGCAAGTGCCGCGCAATGTGGTTTTTCGTTTTGACTATATCGTTTACACTTGCCAGCCATTCTGTTAGATAATACATGACTCGTTAGCGCTCCCGGCAAAAGGTGGCGTGATGCAGTGCTATGAATATAGCAACCTATACCACACTGGAACATGGTTTGGGGTGGCAGACTCAGCAGTTAAATGAAAGTCTGAAGCATTTTTCGAGGCCTGGAAGTGTGATACAGAGTTGACCAAAAGCTTCCAGACCACCGCGCTGCAAGAAGGAGCCGCAGCTCTGCGCTGTCGTGGCGCTATGGCACGCCCTCTCATGCTGCCCTTGATAATAGGTCAAGCTGGTGCGGTGCCTCTCTTGACTCCACTAGCCTCTAACTGCGCTGCTTTAAAACGACTGGCGCCGAAAAGAAAAATTGGGTTGATTTCGGCGGGGGAATTTCAGACTAGGCAACCTTTGGCGCTCTTGGGTATGCGGAAGGAAAGCCTCTAACCACGAATTAAGAAAAAAAACACAGGCCATCAGTAAAGGCATCTGAAGCGACATTAGGACGAATGACGTGTACAACGACGCCAAGATGCACCAAAGCGTTACAAGGGGAACCCAGTGCTCGAGGGGACCATTTTGTGAAACATACGCGTTCCGTGTTTATTTGCTTCGCCATTTTGCCTAGAACGAACGCCTCAGTAGTCTATTTTAGTTTTTGACGTCGCGCGTTACTGTAAGGGGACTGCGCAGAGAAACGATGCAGATCGGGAGTGGCATTTTATTCCCAAGGCTCTTTGCCCAGGTCGAATTTAGATTCGGCCACTTATTTTTCTTTTTGACTGTATTGGCGGATTTCATTTCGTGTATTTTCTGTGAATACGTTGGAACTACAGCACACTTAACCTGGGCTGGAAATAGCTAAGAAGAGGTAGTAATCAAGGCAGTATAAGAAGGAGAATAATTTGCCGATTCCGGCCCCATTTAGAACACAGAAACAAGAGACAATGGGATACTCTGGAATAAGTGCGCGACGTTGCAAGAAGCGAGTCGGAGCGCAAGGGCGATCTCACATATAGTGTCCAAACTGCTGTAGGCGTGCGTGTACATTACGAGACGACGCCGTACGAGCGATGCGGCCCTCCCTGTAACGTTCTACTGCAGCACGGAATCGCCCTACATTTTGTTCATCCTAATGTCATTCGAGTTCCCTGGATTCGTTGGTTCATTTGTTGGTTCATGGTCCCAGGCTTCCCATTTGTGCAAGATCTTCCGCGGTCTTGTAGTGGCTTCGGTGTTCGTATGCTGAGCCCGCGGACACGGGGTAGATTCCCAGCAGCAGCAGCCTCATTTCGATGGAGGCGAAATGCAAAAACGCCCCAGCGCAGGTAGCCGAAATTAGTCCGAGGCCCTCCATTACATCATCATCATCAGCCTGACTACTCCCACTGCAGGGCAAAGGCTTCTCCCATGTCTCTCCAATTAACCCTGTCTTTTGTCAGTTGCCGCCACTCTATCCCCGCAAACTTCTTAATCTGATCCGCCCACCTAACTTCTGCCGCCCCTGCTACGCCTCCCTTCCCTTGGAATCCGGTCTGTTACCTTCAAGGGCCCTCGGTTATCTTGACTTTCCATTACATGCCCTGCCCAAGCCAATTTCTTCCTCTTGATTTCGACTAGTATGTAATGAACCCGTGTCTGATACATGACCCACTCGGCACTCTTCCTGTCTCTTAACGTTGCACCTGTCACTTTTCTTTCCATGAATAGCTCGCTGCGCTGTCCTTAAGTTGAACCCTTCCCGTTAGCCTCCACGTTTCCGTTCCATAGGTGAGTACCGGTAAGATACAGTTGTTGTATACTTTTCGCTTGAGGTACATTGGTGAACTGCTATTCATGATCTGAGAAAACCTGCCAAATGCGCTCCACCCCATTCTTATTCTTCTAGTTATTTCACTCTCGTGATCCGCATCTGCGGTTACTATCCGCCCTAAATAGGCGTATTCCCTTACCACTTCAAACACCTCGCTTCCAATTGTAAACTGTTGTTCCCTCCCGAGACTGTTGAACATTAATTTGGTTTTCTGCATGTTAATTCTTAACCCCACCGTTCTGCTCTGCCTGTCTAAATCATTGATCATGCTTTGTAATTCATGTCCTCAGTGACTTAGTAAGGCAACGTCATCAGCGAATCGCAGATTACTTAGGTATTCTCCATTAACTCTTATCCCCGACTGTTCCCAATTCAGGCCTCGGAATACCTTCTGTAAACAGGCGGTGAATAGCATTGGCGAGATCGTGTCTCCCTGCCTGACACCCTTCTTCGGTAGAAGTTTATTGCTGACTTTATAAAGGCCTACTGCAGCCGTTCGGTCGTAATAGATATCTTCCAGTATTTTTACACAAGGCTCTTCTACCACATGGAGCTCTTAGGCGTTCAATGCCACTCCATGCCGTACAGGTAGAAGCAATTTGAGAGGGAAAACGAAAGCGTGTGGCCTCCGCGCTTCGTGCAGCACTGCCGCCGACAGCCGGTAAGAATATTCGGCAAAGGCACATGCCCTTTATCATAAAACTCGTAGGAAGTAGAGGGAAAAAAAACAAAAGAAAAAGTGAGAGGAGGCCAGCATCAAACCAGTGGTTATCGCAGGCGAACCAATTGAACATAAAAGTGGTCAACACCCAAGAGAAAATTTGAAGAAAAAAAAAACAATTAGAAAAAAAAAGGTGGAAATTATGGCCAGGCAAAGCTGATTTTTAGGGCAGAGAGGCTCCAAAAAGGATTAAGACTTAAGAAAGAGGAACAGAAACGTGGTTGGGTCCAGGGTGACCAAGAAAAGAGCGGGGGGGGGGGGCACCACAGTGGATGCACGTGGTGCCCCCACCATTATCGTCGGCTGTCGGCGGCAGTGCTTCACAAAGCGGGGAGGCCACGCCCTCCCCTGTTCCCTCTCATATTACTTCTACCTGCGCATTTGCATATGTAGGAGCAGGAAAGGTTGCCTAGTCTAATTCACTCGCTCACATCGAACAAAAACTGAGAGAAAGCGCCATAACACAGCGGAAAAGAGGCGTAAGTATGAGTGGAAGCAGTCGAAGCAGACACCATGCTAGCTCTTTCGTGGCTTCATTAGTAAAGACTACAGCAGAGGCCTCGCCCCCGCTAGGGTGCACGTTCCTCCCTCAGCTTTCTCTTCGCAACCGGCAGCCGCCGTGCACGCCTGCGATGGCAGTGCCGCAATAGCGGAGAGAAGCCGCACTTGCCGAACTCTTTCAAAAACGTTCGAAAATGGACTTTTTGGGGTAAAAATATCTTTTTTTGCGGCATAGTGTTACCAATGTTGGTGGGCACCAGAAAACCGGTGAATCGTCTTAAGCAATAAGTTGGTTACTAATCTTCAATAATTAACTTTTAACTAATAGAGTTAGGTGCCCAGTTGCGATTAGAGGCTTGTAGCCGGTCGTTAGTAATAGTCATATCAGTTTTTAGAATTTCGAAAACGCGATTACCGTTGGCGCTGTGGGTCTACAAAATTTGGCTGTTTCAACTAGTTACGTACACTGCAGGGGTTGTCTTGCCTGCAAGCTTTCGAAAGCGTATGTATTTTCGCAAGATTCAGCCAAATTTTATCGCGCCACACCGGCGAGGGTATAATCGCGTTTTCGAAATTTTGTCACCGCAGGAAACGGAGTGGTTCCGCGCGCCTCTCCTTCTTGGTCTAGTTCGTATACTGTCGTCGCAGAGTGGCGTCTATTCCGTGAAGATCGCCAATACGGCGTGCTGTGGAGCTGCAAACAGCAAGGGAGGCGTCCTGTTTGGAACATTCCAGATGGTATATGCTCCCACTTAAGGAGCGTGAACATGGCGGTGCCATTGGCTCGTATTCAGTTTTCATACTGATATGGAGGAAAATATTAGTGATCTCCACGTTTATGGTCTGTACGGAGAGCATGTCGTGTATCATTCCACGGAACTACCGTGAACAACGTCACAGAGCCTCACATGATCCCTGTTTGGTGTACGGCCCAAGAGCGTTATCCAAAGCAGGTCGCGGTGGCTACCAGAGGAGTAGATCCGGCTTTCTGTATAGCTTGCTCTGCTTGCACTTCTTGTCACGTCTCGTCGCCAACAATAGCCGAAATACTGCGACAAACATCGCGCCTCTCTTATTTTGCATTCGCGGAGAACGAACGGCGCTAATATTTTAGCAGTGTACGTTACGAACGCAAAGAAAGCAAGCTAGTCGTGAAATTTCTCGGAACATTCCGTTTAGAGAAGGGCGTTAGTGTGGCCGAGAAAATGAAATTTGCGCATGAATATCCTACGAGAAGAAGCGTGGGTGTAGAAATAATAGAGCCAAAGAGAGATTAGACGGCACAGCGACCTAGCCTCGAGCGGCGCAGAGCACGAGGATACTCTTGCTGCCTTCGGCCGACCTATTGCCTCGAAGTTCAAGAAGAATCGGCGGCGGGGTACGGTTTGATGCGGCCAACACAAACAACGTCCATGGCAAGGAGACGATGTCGGCAAAATATGGTGCTATAATTTCGTAACTGACGTCAGACACAAGGGAGACTGATGACAGCAGTTTGGGTACTCCTGCAGTAAGTGTGCCCGTCGGGGCCGGCGGTTACAGGGTGCTTCTGGTGGGACTCATGATTTTGTTCACAGCGCAACAAGAACGGGACAGGAGACGAAAGAGTGACACAAACACGCGCTGTTTATGTCACTCTTTCGTCTCCTGTCCCGTTCTTGTTGCGCTTTGAACAAAATCATGAGTCCCACCAGAAGCACCCTGTAACCGCCGGCACTGACGGGCACACTTACTGCAGGAGTACCCAAACTGCTGTCATAAGTCTCCCTTGTGACTGACGTCAGTGTGTGTTTGTGTCAATTCGCCCAAATTTCCGCCTTTCTGGTGGGACTGTCAGACAGAGAGGCGAGCGCGGGCTATTGGCAAGCAGCAGCCAGAGCGCCTTGGACGATGGCGTCACATGCGTACTCCTCGGTCGCGGCTGGAAGTGCCCAAAGGTAATGCAGCGCGCCCACAAATTAGACGGCAGCTAGGCCACTGTGTCACGCCACGAAAAATTCAAGGCGAAGATCACATCAGGCAAAGCCATATCCCATTCTCGCTGGTCTTGTGAGTCCTAAATGAACAGCATGTTGGTGTGAATGCTGCTGAGACGCTCGGTAACCATATGTATCTATAGACGATATATTGTCGTGGCCTTATGCGGTGTGCGACCCGACCGGAGGGTGTGGTCAGCTCCAGGGCAGCCGCAGTGGGTGCACAACTGGCGTGGAGCATCAAGGCGAAGATGGGTTCTGCGCTGCCATGCTCCATGCCGCAGCAGAAAGTTCCCTTACTTCGGCCAAAAAATCCCCATTTTGAGTACATTTTCCCTGCACCATTTAGGAAAATCCCCACATTTTCGCCTCAGTTCTTTGAATTTTTTATTCATTAATGATTGCAGTTTGTCGAGATTAATGAAGACGAAAGTGCAGGAATTTTCCGAGTACTACTCGTTGAGTGTGTTTGCTTTTGCTTTTCCGCGCACTGCCACTCATTTGAAGCAGGGATGAGTGGACGTTATCGCCATTTCAAGCTACCTGATAAAGGGGAAATTTCCGAAACATCCATTTCCATCATTTATTCAATCATAATTCATTTCTTAATACAGCTGAACCCCCCAGATGATGTGTTCCATGCTACTGCGTTCCCGGCTGCGGCGTTCTCCCGGCTGTTACGTATTTCCTGAGCCAGTTCCGCTCTAGCTTCAGTGAAACACATACAATACAGGTTCGGTTTTTGTTGCATCGCATTTGGGGCATCGTTCCCGCAAGGTACGCAGCGAATATCACCTCGCGGCAGTGCTTTACTCCGTGCCGGCATTTTGACAGCCTACGCTTAGCGAGCACGCTGAACGGCAACGGCCCTCCGGCCGAATCGCGACTCGGTACGCTGCATCGGCGCTTGACTGCCACCGTGTTCGGCTGCTTGCAGCTGGCGCGTCGCCCACGCCGACGCACCCCCCCCCCCCCCCCCTCTCCCACTATCCCCACTCGCGGTGTGAATTTTGTTCCAGCCCACGGCGCAGGCTCCCCCGCCGCGGCCGACGGCGAAAAAACGAAACTATGGCCGCGAGAGAACGCGCGCAGGCAGCGCAGTAGACACCGCGCCAACGTAATCCCGCCGCCGACAGGTGCGCCTCTCGTTGCGAGGAGCGCACCTGCTGCAGCAGCCAACTTGCACGAAATCTCGTTTTACTAAAGCTAAGCCAAAGCTCGCCGCCGCGCAAGCTGCAACGGCTGCAATCCGATCGCGGCGGTGGGTGCTACTGCGTTCCCGGTTGGCTAAAACTTCCGATTTTGAAGACAAATGGTGGCGCTGTCGGCTGCATAAGCGCATGCGATATTTCACCAGCAACTTGGTTCGACCGCTTTCCAGCCAGCAGTGCGAAATGCACCCACGTGGCCGCTTCATCGCGCTTGTACCGAGGCAAAACTTGCATCACACACACTAGCGTTTGTCTGCTACCGCAGAACGAAAGCTATAATTTACATTAACAACAGAGTGCGGCTCCCCAAAGGTCACACGACAATATGCAGCAAGCATTTTGTTCGCTGCGCAAAAGAAAATGATTACGCAGACCTGTATTACTATCACTCGGCTGCGTTCGAAGCGACACCCTGACGTCTTCCCGGAGGTCGCTATAATAGCATAAACTTCTCTGAAGAGTTCACTCCTCCACAAGTCATTTATTTTCTACACCAACTCCCACAGCTCTGCACAATCATCTTCCGCAGTTCTTGCGCCTTCCTAAAACAAAAAAATGCTGAACTGAAGAAGCAGCAGTCGGCGAAGATGCTTCTGCTGCGGAACCTGTGTCTACACAAAGCATATCAGTGAGTAGGTAGTGTCTTAAATAAACTGCAGTGGACGAACCCCAAACTTTCCCAAACTGGGAAACTTTGGGCGCAATGAAAATGACGAAAATAAAACTCGGTTTTTGTTTAACCGTGTCATCAAGCCAGAACGGTTTACTTTACCTTGCTTGAAAGAGCAACATTATTTTACTACTGGATCCACACACTTCATTGCAAAAATATATCACCCCTCCCCTGGATGTTGATGAGTAGTTACTTTCTTCATTCACCCTTCTCTTTACGCCCGCGAACAGCAGACCATCCATCCATCCATGCATCCATCCATCCGTCCATCCATCCATCCATCCATCCATCCATCCATCCATCCATCCATCCATCCATCCATCCATCCATCCATCCATCCATCCATCCGTCCGTCCATCCACCCGTCCACCCGTCCATAAACCCGTCCATCCGTCCATCCATCCATCCATCCATCCGTCCGTCCGTCCATCCGTCCGTCCGTCCGTCCGTCCGTCCGTCCGTCCATCCGTCCATCCATCCATCCATCCGTCCATCCGTCCATCCGTCCGTCCATCCATCCATCCATCCGTCCGTTCGTCCACCCATCCATCCGTCCGTCCGTCCGTCCGTCCATCCGTCCGTCCATCCATCCGTCCGTCCGTCCGTCCGTTCGTTCGTTCGTCCGTCCGTCCATCCATCCATCCGTCCGTCCGTCCGTCCGTCCGTCCATCCATCCATCCATCCATCCGTCCGTCCGTCCATCCGTCCGTCCGTCCGTTCGTCCGTCCGTTCGTCCATCCATCCGTCCGTCCGTCCGTCCGTCCGTCCGTCCGTCCGTCCGTCCGTCCATCCATCCATCCATCCATCTATCCGTCCGTCCGTCGCTACAGCTACTAGCGAGAACGCGTTGCCCATACGAAATGCGGTTTCGCGGGTTAACTTCCCATCCGCTATTTCTTCGCTACTGAAATTTAGAAGACGCAGCTCGTATACTCCAGTAGACGACGACTGCATGCTGCATTTAAAGCAGCAGTCCGCTCTGCTGGCTTCCTCCGCGCCGCTGTTTCCCCGACAGCTTCTCAAGCAGACAGAAAGCCACCGCAGGGCGTTGTGGATGTTCTGCGCATGTAGAACTATGGCAATATGCACAAAGCCTTCCAAATGTCAGTGAAGCGTGTCGCGCTGGCAGACAATAACAAAATGTGGCCGATAACGACGTAAATATTTTTTTAAGGCAAAAGCCTTTAATGTCTCATCGTTGTAAGCAGAAGTTGTCGACAGAAATGTCACGCTTTTCAGTTGGTCGAAACGGTCGTGACGTCACAGTGCGCCAATTTCAAATAGGGCCAATTGTACTTTGGCTAGTAACCATGCAACCAATTGAAGGGATCATATAGTGATACTCCAAGTAAGTGGAATTGACATTAGTTAATTGCTTAATTACCCAATTAGCCTAATTAACCTTTCTAGTGAGGCCATATAAATAAATAAAACGAGTAGGAAATTGGTCGAGCCCGGGAATCGAACCCCGGTCTTCGGAGTGCGAGACGAGCATGCTATCCACTCCGCCATGCCAGCTCGATGGTTTGGAATGAACAAAGGCGCGTCTAGTGAATACGGTGTCTTCGCTCACTGCCATCCTCCTCCCTTCCCTTCCGGCGAGGTTTAGATGTCCACCAAGATATGAGAGACAGATACATTTCCTTTCCTCAAAAACCAATTTACCGACGAGCGAGGCGTAGAACCGAATGGGCGATGGCGTTCTATGGACTCCCTGGCAGCGTTGCAAGACGCTGTCGCGTTCCACTCTTAGAGGCGAAGCTTAACATCTTAGCCACAGATCAGTGACCGCACTTTAGGTCAAAAAAGTGCACCCCCCCCCCCCCTCCCTGAATTTTGACGGGTGTCCACCGAGATTTGTGAGACAGTTACTGCACAATTTACTTTCCTCAAATACAATTTTCATTTTCTTCATTACGGGCCATCTTTGTCTTTCTTCTTTCACTCCCACTTCCTCCCTTCCTCTACGGTGCGGTTCAGGTGTCCACCGAGATGACAGAGAATTACTGCGCCATTTCCTTTCCTCAAAAAGCGTTGCGTTCAAACGGCAAGGCATCGCGCCGAACGGGTGGTGGCGTTCCGTGGACTCCCCTAACAGCGCTACAACACGCTGTCGCGTTCCACTCCTAAAGGCGAAGCTTAAGCGTCATTAATTAGCATTTACTTAGTATTCAAGCATTAATCAGTAATTAACCATTGATTAGTGATTTGTCATCACTTAGTAATTAGTACTCAATTACATTTGACGCCACTAGTACCACAGAAGCAGTCAAAGTGGTGCGGAAAACGCTTTCGCCTCTACGCGCTTTAGACAGTCAAAGTGCCCCTGAATTTTTTTTTTTGCGCTGACTTCGGACACTAGGTTTTCCGGCTGGTAATCTACTTCCGTGGACCAGAGAAAACGTAACAGCGGTATTTTGCTGTAAAAGCAAATCAAGCAAGCACGCGAATGACTAGCATCAAGTCGCTTCTTATTTTGTGCCCCCGTTGTACATATGTAGCCATAACTCGCTACCTACCACCATGGCAGCATTCCCCTACGACATTATTGGACGCAGAGCGAAATCCCGGTCACGGCGGCCGTTATTTCCACGAAGACGAAGTGAAAAGGGCACCTGTGCGCTGTTCAATGTCAATTCAATTTGAAAAACCCCACGTGGACCAAATTCATCGAATGCGGTGCCTCCTTTTCTCTCTTCCTGTTTTCACTCCCTCCTTCATTCCTTGCCTCACTACGCGGTTGAGGTGTGCACCGAGTAGCGAGACAATTAATGCACCTTTCCTTTTACTTTCCTTTCTCCTTCGAAACTCCGGGATGTAGTCACGCGAACACACATGCGTCCCATGGGTTTCCTCTCCAATAACGGCTATCGCCGTAAATACCTCGCCAAGTGTACGCAAAAAAAAATGAAGGATGATTTACTAAGTTAAAGGTGTTATTCATTGGCACTCAACACCAGCTACATCCCACGCATAATGTGGTTTTCCACTGACTGTTACAGTCTGAACATGTGACTTGAACTGGCGTGACGCCCATATATCCTCTTTTCCTCTTAGCGTGACAAAGGTTTCTCCTTTCCACTGAGCTGTAGCTATCGTGTAACCTGTTTCATCTTGGGCGCAACTATTGTGACATTATTTCCTTCCTTCCATATTTTTGCAGCTGCCGCGAAACAGGTTTCCTCTTTTCCACTTGCCAGCAGCTGGCGTGACACTTGGCCGCGACCGTCAAGAAACCGATTTTTCTCCTTTCAACTTGCCTACCTGCCACGGCGGCCAGGTGACAACCAACCCAACGAGTTGTGGGCAACCTGCCATCGTCAGGCTTCAACCGCAGACAGGACGGCCTTTTCGCTAGCGAGGCATCTTATGTTAACGCACTAAAGACCACGTGACAACCCTCTCGACCACCTCGACACCATTGCTCCCTAACGGCAGGTCACGGCGGAATTACTGATTTTTAACGTGCCATTGAATGCAGATTAGTTTTTATACGTTCGGAAAAAAATTGGCAAAATATAAAAAACTACAAGCCAAAGCACCACCCGCTCACCGGCCGCGATGCCAGCGCTGTCTAACGAGCAGTCCGAGAAGAAAATTGACTCCTGGGCTCGTTTGCCCAGGAGTCAATATATGCACTGCAATATATGCAATATATGCAATATATGCAGTGCAAGTATATGCACTGGACACGAAATCAGCGAAGGCCAGAGCTGTTTAATGCTGACGCGGATATAGCCTCAAATATTGCTTTCTACTAAATCGTGTAACAGCTAAGAAAGTAGGTATGGCTTTTGCTTTTATGTTTACCGGAAATATGCTTTTATCGCCACGAATGAAGATTTTACGGGCTTGTTTGCCTTGTTTTTTCTGCCGATGACAGGGCACTCATTGCATTACTGTTCTGTGCACAAGTATTGTTTTTACCATCTGTGCGCTATATATTTTCTTTAACAGCACCAGATGTAGATGGCACCAAGGCTTGCAAAAACTGGCGGCATTCGTCCACAGTAAGGCGTCCATCTCCCCGTCACTGCCTCTTTATCCCTCTAAGCCTGTTTCCATAGCCTTGCAACACCAGCCTGGGGGTACTCAGTGTTCTGCAGCACCATCTCAAGAAAAATAAACAAATAGCACTCCCAGCCATGCGCACGCTAGTATCTTAATAAAGTACAGCAGAAATAAATGCTCTGAGATAGTCAGCGTACATTGACAAAGTTTTCTTCTTGTAGATGCTTTCCCAGAAGCCTGTGCCCTCTGTTGTTGTTGCTGTTTGCCTGCGTAGAGGCTGTCTGCTTCTTCGTATTTTATACTTCCAGGTCTTCCTATATACTTGTTCATTCAGGTCACCACGGCTAACACCTGCTTACTAACTTCATCTTCCAGAGCGCTCGGACAGAGACCCGTGGGCATGACGGATCACTGCGCTTTTCCTTCCGGGACCTCCTGTAGAAGTCCGTGCATACCCCGCTGAAAAAAGTTCTATGATACAATAACCATATACAGGCTTCGTCATAAAAATGCCATAGAATTTGTATGATATTGTACGACATCACTTGAAATAAAGTACAATATCGGAGTAATTACTCGTTGACATCCACCCAAGCGCAGCCATACGACCATGTCAACGAGTAATTACTCCCTTATTTCAAATCTACTCCACCTTGGGGGATTCCCCTAAATATTTGGTCAACACTGTTCCCACTTCGAGTTACTGATCAATTCGCTCTCGCCCTACCACAAGCTTGCCTTCCCGGTTAGCTCAATTGGTAGAGCGACTGCTCCGGTGAAGCGGTGGTCCCGGGTCCCGGGTTCGAACCCAGGACCAGGACGAATTTTTCTTTAACTACGAAGTTCCTGAGAAAGCTATACAGCTTTCCTTTGTAGCCGTATGGCTGCGCTCGGGTGGATGTCAGTGAGTAATTACTCCCTTATTACAAATCTACTCTACCTTGGGGGATTCCCCTAAATATTTGGTCAGCCATACGGCTACAAAGGAAAGCTTTCCTTTGTAGTCGTACGGCGGCGCTCGGTTGGATGTCAATGAGTAATTACTCCCTTATTACAAATCTGCTTCACCTTGGGGGATTCCCCTAAAAACATTTGACCAAGTTCGAGAGATTACGGTCGCTTAGGATGCATAGCTAGGCACGCTGCAGGCCCCGTAAGCAAACCCCTTGGGCTGTGTACTTTTGGCGGGGGCTGTACATATTAACCGACGGGCATTGCTTATCGCTGTGCAGGCATCGGGCATTGCTTATCGCTCGTCCGCGGACGGAACGCATACCAAAAATGTATGATTTTGCAAAAATGAATCACATTTGTATGACACTGGTGTGATAATTGTTTGACATTTTTATGACAAACTGTTTGAGGTTACTTCATCATACAACTTTTTACAGTAGCGCATTACCGGGGATATCTTCTTGGTCGACCACATATCTTCTTCCTCACCTTCGTCCATGCCCACGTGGATGCTGGGTCACGTATGCAGCATGCACCACACGCGATCATGCTTAAGTGCACGTGCAGTCCCTGTCAAAAGTACACAGCCCAAGGGGTTTGCTTCTAAACTTTTTAGCTCGGCTCCTTAGTACAGTTAGCAGCAGTCCAAAGCTTGGCAGAATTGAGGACTCGAGGCCATTTATGGTTCGAGAGATTACGGTCGCTTAGGATGCATACCTAGGCACGCTGCAGGCCCCGTAAGCAAACCCCTTGGGCTGTATACTTTTGACGGGGACTGTACATATTAACAGCCGGGCATTGCTTATCGCTGTGCAGGGGAGGAGCTCGTCCGCGGACGAAACGCATTGTGCAGACAGGGTAGAGGAGAAATGCAGACGCATTCCTGCCATAAAAGTTATGACTCTTGGCATAGCTCCCCAATAAGGATTGCCACGGATTCAGATTCACTCTTCCTCTGGAGAGTAGTAATCTGCAAGCGTGCGGTGCGGAGACGAGTAGGTGGATGGCAGGAGTTGCAAGGGAACAGCAAATGAAGCAAGATACCTGCTATCGCGCACGAAAAGCATGTGCACGCACGAAAGGCCTCAGAACGCTATGTTCTCCCAACCTTCCGCTCTCTCCGTTCGATTACATTCCACGTGATGCGGTAATGCAGGACGTACTACGTCCGCCGCTATGGACGACAGTGGCGCTGGTGAACACTCTAAAGGTTAGGTTACGTGCAAAATGAATACCCCCGAAAGTACAAAATTTGACGGCCGCCGCCGTAGCTTAGTTGGCAGAGCACAGGACGCGGAATTCGGAAGTCGTGGATTCGGATCCCACCGGCTGCACGTGGCTGCTTTTTCATCTGCTTTCTAAGCAGTTCTCTTTAAAATAATTACCCTATGAATCTACCATTGATGAACGACACAAATTATTAAAAAAATAAAAACAAATCCCCTATGCTCCTTGGCTTCCGTCAAGTAAGTCATACGAGCCCCTCAATAGACGATATGCGAAATTGTTTGGTGGTCTGGCAACACCGCGCCCACAACTTCCGGTTTCCATCTTGGTTCGGGCGAGCTCGTCGAGCTGGTGCATCGTTTGCTATGCGTACATTCTTGATATCGGTATAGCTGTCATGAATCTTGCTTGTGAAACTTCATCAGGCAAGCCGCAGCTGCTGCGTTGTTTTCACTGCTGATCTTTTACCAAATGTAGGTGGTTTCAGTAAGCGCCAACTTCCTCCTACCGCGTCCTGAGCTTCGCTTGAAGTCTAGCGCCGATGATAGCCAGAATCGCACTGTGAAGTGTGTTGGCAATTCGAACTCTGCGCCACTGTCACTTTAATTCGCGCATTAAAGCACCGGTTCAAGCATCACGCATTATCATGGCTATTTTATTCCCAGGTGGACGCGATTTCATCTGGTGGGGTAGCGAGCGGTTATTTTGCGCTGAGTGCGCTGAGCGCTGAGTGATGCGCTGAGCGCTGAGTGATGTGGGGGTGAAATTCGCATGTTCGGTTGCCTCCGACACTTAATTCGCTTCCTCCCAAACCTGCACAAATTTCTTTGTTGTGAAGCAAGCTGTTGCAGCTTGCCACAACGATAATAAAATCTGATGGCCTGAAGCGTTTTCAGAGCAATGTTGCACGTACTTTCTAGCTTGGAAATGCGTCCCGCCTTCACAATAAAGTAGCTATATTTTTTTTCGGACTTTCGCCACCGGAGATATCGAATGTATAGGAATCCTCAAAATATAAAGCATTCGCACCTCAATTTTTATACGCAGGATGTATTGCTTCACAAAGACGCCTTAACGCGCATAACATATGCGGGCGCGATCACGTACGACATTATAAGAAAACAATGTGTGGGATCTTGCAACCACCCCATGGTCCAGAGAGATTGCTAGCCCTTCCAAAACTAATCGAACACGGGAAAAACTTGACTGAACACGTAACAAACTAAGCAGTTATCGGCGTGTCGCTCTTCGAGTGCGCTTAGTACGCCACGGCATGAGCAATCGAGGTTTTTAGATGGAGCGCACTGAGTGCCCATGGCCGCGATTTACCTGCACATGCTTCTTCCTGAACGTGCTTCTTCGCGACTGGAATACACGCTTCAGGAACACAGGCGAAGGCTCGCTCAAAAAAAATTACCTTCTCTGTTACGTTGCTCAAGTATGCGTCTACATATATTCACGCCCGACCGGAGAGTTAATAAATGCACTAAATCGTCTTCTAATTTTGATCAGAGGCAACAAAGGCTGTGGTCCGTATCTTAATGTAAACGCAAATCACCTGGAAAGCTTTGTGAAAAATCAGCGCAGAAATCGCAAGCTGTGCACTGAATGGCGTGCTGACACACGATACCTCACATATGGCATTTGCTGTTACTAAAACGTCGGGACAGAGTAAAGAAAAAATAGAAAAGCGAAAAGCTGGAACGCACGTAGTTCTGGCACGCATAGTAGTTTATTTCCATAGTGGACAGGATAGCGTAAGAGCGCATCATCATTCCACTTTTCAAACGAAGCGCAGCCGTTTTAACCCAACGAAGGGCCGCGGTTTCGTTTTCTGTACCGAACCAACATGGAGGACTTAGTTCTCGGAGCGCCGAGAGATGGCGCTGCGCATTTCGCATGTCGTCTATTCCCTTCCCCTTGTCTGCTTAATTGCTTAAGGAGGGCCTCGATTCTGCAAGTCTTGATGCCAAAGGTAGCATAAGGGGGTTCTAGCACAGTTTCCGCCCTCTGCGTTCGATTACACTCCACGTGACGCTCGCGGTAATACAGGACCTACTACGTCCGCCACTTATGGATGAGGGTGGCGCTGGTGAACACTCTCAAGGTTAGGTCGCACGTGAACTTTAATACCCCCAAAACAATAGATTTGACAGCCGTCGCCGTAGCTCAGTTCGTTGAGCACCGGACGCGTAATTCGGAGGTCGTGGGCCAAGCGATAAAATTAAAGTGATTATCGTTCAGCGATAAAATATTCAATAATCTCCATTGACCAACACCACAAGTTAAAAAAAAGTCCACTGTGCTCCTTGGTTTGGGTGGCTGTTGGCCTCTGTGATATATAAAACGAGCCCCTCCTCATTTCCCCTATATATATATATATATATATATATGTATGTATATATATATATATATATATATATATATATATATATATATATATATATATATATATATATATATATATATATATATATATATATATATAGTTGCAGCAGGTCTTATCGTTCAATGTTCAATGGGACAGGAAGACTTGCAGGAGAAGGGGTCACAACTTTGCGATTATCTTCATTTAATACCAACAGTTTCGAAAGGAGGACCGTCCTTCCTCAGGGTATATATATATATATATATATATATATATATATATATATATATATATATATATATATATATATATATATAGTTTTTTTTCCGAAATGACGACTCAACAGCAATTTCAGTTCTCATTACAGATCGCCACACGAGCACGGGACGTCTGTTATGTGCCCCACGGTGTTTCGCTGAAGGCGCTTAGGGATCTCCATTGATGCTTTTTTCGGATACTTCGAGCTAAGTATACCTGAGAAAAGCAACATGAGTAATGAAATAACTTAAACAACCTGACGTTACCGACTGAGTGCCGATGCTCTTGAGCTTGAAAGGTTAGGATGTGGCTCACCTTCTGCTTGCTGCGATGGACGTTTTGTTGCTGCCTGGTGTACTCTCCGATGCACCGGTCTCCCCACAGCACCAGGCTCATGCGCCAATAGGTGATCGCCAGCGTGGCCACGGGAACGCCGTAGGTCAGCACCAGGAACACCACATTGTAACTGCGGAGGACGGAGGGCTGGTGTCCAGGATGGGCGCGCATATTGTGGCCACAAGAAATCAAGATTGGGCAGTGAAGATCAATCTCACTTTTTCATGGCACCTGGAGTACTGCAGAGTACTTCTAGAGTACTTCACAGCGAATTGGTTAAAACAGTGGGTGCAAGCTGGCTTGCCATAACACGAACATATATTCTCAGAATGCCTACTTATTCTATGTTTAGGCAAATTTATTTGTGTTCATTTCTACAAAAGCCGTCGTTTGTCTATTTATGTCCATCCATACCGCCTAGTCTGTGCCAATTTCTTTATCCATTGGAGTCATTTTTTAGTGAGGACACCCATTCGGTTGAAAAAGCAATGAGATTAAACACAACTATAATAACATATTGACCACTGCCTGCTTGTATGAGGAGCGACAAAAATAACACAGTATTCGTGTAAATGTTTTTCATACCGCCCAGCTGTTTAGTGAACACCAGCTAGTCTGTCTGAGGCTCAATTTGGCTTCCGAAAAGGCAAGTCAACAGAATTAGCACTGTTATCACTGAAGGAATGTGTCCTGCAAAACATTGAAGCGGGTATTCTCACTGTCGGACTCTTCATTGATTTTAGTAAGGCTTTCGATTCCATAAACCATGAAATTTTAACACATAAACTTTCTCAAAACGGAGTCCGTGGAACACCTTTAGACCTGATCAAATCATACCTACAAAATCGAAAACAATCCGTCTATATCGACAAGCATCAGTCTTCTTTTCTGGCGGTACAAAATGGTGTGCCTCAAGGCAGCATTCTGGGCCCGTTGCTTTTTAACATCTATATAAATGACATTGTGCACATTCATGATAAAGCGAAATTTATCATATACGCCGATGATAGCAGTATACTTATATCTGGTCACGACATAAACAAGTTAATAGAAGAGTGCAATGTAATCCTTACGAAACTAGAAAACTGGTCCTCTTCTAATTGCCTCCAAATAAACCCTACAAAGACTAAAATAATAATTTTCCGTGCAAGGAACAAGCCATTCGAACTACAACGCGCTCCTAAATACGCAGGTCAAGAAATTAAAATTGTTGACAACCACAAAATCCTTGGAGTTACTTTCTCGTCGCATCTCAGCTGGGATCAGCATGTGGAAAATATTTGTAAAAAGCTCTCTTCAGTAGCAGGTGTTCTATCACGATGTCGATGGCTTCTTCCCACTCACGTGAAAATTCAAATTTATCATGCTCTTTTCGGTTCCGTTTTGAATTACTGTAACTCTGTTTGGGCAACCACCACAAAAACAAATGTGATAAAAATACAGGTTCTGCAGAAGAAAATGATCCGCTACATTGCAAACCTTCCTTATCTCTCTCCATCACGAAGTGCCTTTATTAATTATAAAATAATTCGTTTTGAACATATGTATGTTTTTCGCATTTTGAGGCTTTTTTATCATTCTTCTCCTGCTTATAGAAATTTCCTCGTACATACTGCCCATTTAAGGACCGCTTCGAATCGAACCCACACCAGAAACACCGATCCCTGGTATATTCCATATTTTAGAAATAATTATAAACTTCAAACGCTTGAACACAATTTACCGACCACTCTTAATAAGTACAAAGTTTTGGCTGGTGTTAAACAAAGTGAGTTAAAAATGTATTTTGTTAATATATAGCCAGGTTGCATTTTATGTGCCTCTGTTTGTCTGCCGGTGCCATGTATGCACAATGAGTGTTTTTTTTTTTTTTTTTGGGGGGGGGGGTCCTCTCTTTGTTTTCATGCGTCTGTAAACTGCCATTGTTTTCATTGTATTGAATCAATATGTCACTTGCTTCGTTGTGTTTGTTTGTTCTAACCTATATATCTTTGTAAACCTTTTTTTGCGTTCTGTCGTGTACTGCCATTTGAGGTGCTTGGGCCCCGTCAAGCTGCTTTTTAGCAGCTTTTAGCCCTTGCATCTCTCTAGGATGTAACTTACATTCTCGAAAAATAAAGCGAAATGAAATGAAATAGTATGTGTTCCAAACACCATGTAAGTAAAATTAGTCATGACCTTCCATCGGAATTGCACACAACGAGCCGTTCAGGCTTCTTACACAAATATACTCAAGCAAAACTTTTTACTGGACTACTTGGTGCTTCATTCACGTACGCAAAAAAAAAAAATAGCGCTACATAAAGACGTGCATTGTGATGTCTACAAATAAATCAGCACTCACACACACAACGACCTGCGAAATTTTGTCTATAGGCGAGAAAAACTGACAGCGGTAAGCGGCCAAAACCAATGACAACAGTCAAAAACTAGCTAATAAAACTCCATATTCCTCAAACAACAATATGTCAACCATGAGATTATTAGAAAGCGCACCAACTCAGATCTTTAAAAAATAATTACGAGTGTTTATTGCCAATTATAAGCTCAAAATAAGCATGGTGCGTATCACATTTTGTAACAGTTGAACCCCGCTATAACGAAGTAAAAGCGCCTGGCGATTACTTCGTTATAGCCATAGCTTCGTTATAGAGCGTGTTGGCCACGCTTCCAAAGGAAATCTTCATTTCTTCGTTATATCCATTATTTCGTTATAAACCGTTTCGTTGTAAGGAGGTTCGACTGTGCAAGAATGAATTTAATGGCTACATTTTCACCTCTTGTCCAAAATTTCTGGCCGTCCGTCCACGCGAGGAGAAAACGAAAACGCGAGAAAATGATTATCTCCAGTTGTATCACTTTAACCGCCGTGTGCGGACACGTAGGGCTGGAAAGAAATAGATGTGATAGAAAAGATTGAAAGAGCAGGCGGGTCGCAACAACAGATACGCCAGTGATCTTCCTTCATTTCAAACTGGTACGCAGGTAGTAAAAGGTTATGCAAAGGACACTTGCTCATGTGACAGTCAGCTTGCAATTAGTGCGGCATTAAAAACAGCTGTGTTGCTAAAAACTATTTCTAAGTTCGTACGCAGCGGAGCACAAAAATAAAAGCACGGTATTATGTAAAAGATACCCTACGAGCGATACATTTTGTCCGCTGATGAGAGAGAGAGAGAGAGAAAAGGACGGAAAGGCAGGGCGGTTAACCATGAGATACCCAGCAGGCTACCCTACACGTGGGGAGAGGAACAAACGGGAAAAGAAGGAAAAAGAGCGGCAAGGGAATGGGTTTTTCAAGTGTCCATCGACCACTATGAAAAGAAGATGACAAAATGACAAGCGGACATGACGAGAAAGGGTCACTTATAGCTTAAAGTTTATAATTTATATTGCGCTGATGAATGCCCAGTATTCTCACGAGATGACCGAAGAGAAGCTCCTCGAAAACGTTCCTGCTTTCAATGCTTTTGGAATGCGCAGAGCGTCTATCTTTGAGATGCGTTATGTGTTGCATTTCAGCACAAGTTCGTAGCCTCCCTCGAATGTCCGCGCTAGTACGTGCTTGTCGTGTCCGCATTTCTCCGAGTGTGACATCTCTTGGGTGGCTGGCTGCATAGTCGCGTGTATAAAGTAAATGAAATTAACAACAAATTATTGCGCCGAGACGCCGTTAACATGCGATGATTCTAGGCAGATTCTGAGCTCAAGTAAAGCAGCGAAACAAATGCATAAATGTTTTTTAGAGGCAACAATCCTTGTGTTGTCCCTTGTGCATGCATCACACCAAAGCATTAAACGGCACGTCTGCATTCCTGCAGTGGGGTAATCAAGGCATAGCACAGATTAGACGAGTATTTTTTTTTATCTTCTGTGTTGTTTCCAGCGACACGTACATTGCTGTTGTTGTAGTTTGTATGTTTCATTGGCGATAATCGTGTTTTAAATTTCAAGTGTACAGCTTTATTTCTGTTTGTACTCAGAATATGTCAAAATTCGGGGTTGGAAGGGTACTTGTCCTGTGTCAAGCATTTCAGTGTCATTTCACTAGTCCTTATCACTGTGAATTTAATAGACGCGCATAAATGTTGAAATATTCTTGTCGTTGAAGCTAAAAAAGATACACCTGACGCACAATCCGATGCCATACAAGACATTAAGGGCGGCAGGTCCGACAGCGTCACGTACTCGTGGCGTTCTTCCTTCGCAATAGCCATTTCTCACAGCGAAGGAAACACGGAAGAGAAGCAACCCGAGCAGGAAACAGGGTGTAACCTTGACCAGTTGAGCATAAAAGCGGACAGACGGGATTAGGCGTCCGCGAAATTAGGATTCCGGGGCGCAGAGGTGCCCAACAATCTAAACCACGACAGCCGCCGCCCACAAAAATAGGGCAAAAAATGTATGCAGAAAGAACCACGCCCAGCCCTTTTATGCGCATGGTTGTTAGTTTCGGAGTGTTATTTTTTCTGTTGATGCCAAGCCGCTTGTCCTCGCTGCTCTCACCGCGATGTTCACCGGGGCGTGCGGACCGCAATCCCAGCCCGAGTAAACGAGACACGCCCCGCCCCAGTCTCCTCTTAACGAGAAAGCCGAAAAGAAAACAGAACGCTCAAAGCCAGCCCACACGATGACGGGTGTAGCGAAAGGTTTGTTGCTTTGCGCTCTTCAGGAGGAGTGAGTGGTGCAAACTTCCTGGAAGGCATGCTGGCTGAAACTACTGAGCGTAAAACGCAGCCGGTATCCCGCAAACACCGAAATTGTCCGACCGCACTCGACGTCCCTGCATCTTGGTCTTGGCCACGTGGGTAACGAAGAGTTCTCTCATCTGGAAAAGCGAACTCTGGACGAGCGGAATAAAAAGCAGTGAATCAGTGTAAAAGGAAGTGAGACGCAAAGGAAGAGTTCACCCAAGTGCTGGAGGAAGCCGAAGACACAAAGTCGCTCATGTTACAGTGATCGAGAAAAGGAGCAAGTGCCGTTGTAGCGCAAAGATTATTCAGCAAGACTGGCGCAAAGCGAGCCGCCTGCTGCAAAAGCTCCCAGCCCAACGCGAACTTGTTGTCCCCACGTGCGTGGGGGTGGAACAGCCCTGTTAATTTGTTCGCGCGTGCTTGCGAGAGATAACGGTGTGCTCCTCGACACCTTTATTAGCAAAAACAGCGAGCGGCCGCGATAATTGCCTCGTCGGACGACTACGCGCTGACTACAAGGGGCGCCCTGTCCTGGCAACTTTTCAAACAGAGCCAAAATTTGTGAAGGGAGGGTCGTGAGTTGACCCCAACTCCCAGTCGCACAATGCAGACACACATCAGATGCGCGCATCGATGCTCATACAGGCCGACATACAGCCGCATGGTAAACGGCCACGAAGCACAGCTTCCACGCTCGTTACCCGAACGTGATCGAAGACAGCCTAATTACAGGCGTCCCGCACCGTCTAGACTCCTAGCAAACATACCCGTGAAGTAGGCTTGCCCAGATTTCTCCTGCAATGTGGACAGCTGACGCCAGCCGGTTGAGATTGCTTGACGTCTCTTTGCATAAGCGGTGGTATGGCTGATTGCCCTACTTTTACTGGCGAGCAGTGTCGTTTCGTCAATTACGGCGTGTCTGAGTTATAAAGCTGCTGCACCTATTGCGCCAGTCCTTTCGGACCATATATGCTGGCCTTTATTTTCTGCTGCTGCCAGTCCCGCTATGGTTTCTGGTAGCTCGGTGATTGTAACCAGCTCCATGAGCTGCAGACAAAGCAAACTAATTTAAGATCTACTGCTCTGTTGGAATAATAGTTGCAGACATTTGTTCCTTAGCAGGGCCACGCCAAGACACCATAGCTGTATTCCTATCCTACCTCCGTCGCCGGCTCACCTGCTTCATATGGCCATATATGGCACTGCCAGATCGGAATGAAAAACGCATACAGCATTTAGGTAGAACGCAACTTCTCTTCTCATTACATTCGGATATAGCGGACAACCGGCCAGCTTTATGTTTCTCCGTAAAGGGTTCCGACGATGTATATATTCATATACTGATCACATATCCATGTGACGCTAGACTCGAGTGAAGTAAGCAATGTTCGCATTCGAATGCAGCCAGGCAGTAGATTACATACGGCACCCACGCGGCCCTTATTGCTGCCCGAATAGCATTATTATTCGCCAGCAGCCAGAAAGAAGACAATTGCAGCAGACTATGGACGTCATAACCAGACTGAAGCCCCTCAAGAAGAGTGATTCTTTGACACAGCTGTCGCTAATTTCTTTCCTGACATCTCGAAGCGAAAGAAGAAATTGCCACATTCGCTGAGGTAGTTGCATAGTAGTATCAGCGCGAGATTTGCACAGATCTCCTCTACGTGCGCGGCATTCTCTACGGAGACGTTTGGTTTATAAAGGAGGAAAGGAGGGATTAATGGTTCAAGGATGACGGGGACTTCTTAACCACATTCTTAAAGAAGGAAATGTGATAGGAATCGGAAGTTGGCCCCCCTCCAAATATTTCAAAGGACCCCCGAAATATTGAAGTAGGCCCACTCCATAAAATGGCTTTATTTGGATTATTGGGAATTAGTGTGGGGGTTAAAATTGGTTAGTGGGGATTATTGGGCGCCGTAAGTTGGAACAGTGGGCCGGGTTAGTATAATTCCCTATGATAATGCAATTAACATTCTAGTCCCCAGCTTTTCAAATTTGGCGGGGACGCCACGGCAGTCTCGAACAATCAGGGAATTTCTCAGGGAACAATCAGGGAATTGGTTTTTGAGGAAAGGAAATGCGCAGTATCTGTCTCACACGTCTCGGTGGACACCTGACCCAGAGAGAAGGCGCATAACTGTCTTCTTGGAGCAGTGGACACCTCAATCGTGCTTTAAGCTACGTGGCGATAGTGACAGATGTGCGCTACATGCGGTTGCATTGACAATGTTGTGCCAGGAACGCTGCCACCTGCCAGGGTGGCAGGGTGGGTGGGAGCTTTAATGTATATATAAACACAAGCGAGAATTTCTTAGTACTTATGCGAGAGAACATCCCGTTCCTCTCGCTCGTAATGCGTCCCACGGCTGTGACAACCTGGCGAAATACTTGCGCAGACCTTGTCTTTGAGAATCAGGCATTGGTGCAGCAAGTCGAGCATATTATATCCATCTATTTCTCCGTCCGCAAAGATTCCTTCATGACAACCAATAACTGTTAGCGGAGTGCTTCTTGAAGAAGGAATATGTGTGAAAAAAAATAAGTTCTCTGTAATTGTACATACATGTCTTGCTCGAATTCTTTGCCTCAATCAAACGAAAAGCTGAAACAGCTGAAGAGCTTCGCTCAAATTTCGCATTAGGAAGTAACGTAATCGTCGGCAATTTTTTTCATGCCGTCCGAAGTGCACTTTTATTAACGCTAGGTTACCCAGGTCATTTGTGTGTATATAGAACTCCTGCTTGGGCCATATATTGGCCTCCAGTACTTGATAACTAAACTAAATTAAATTATTCATTTATTAATTAGCCGGCACGGTGGTTCAGCGCCTATGGCGCTCGGCTGCTGATCCGAAAGACGCGGGTTCGATCCCGGCCGCGACGGTTGCATTTCGATGCAGACGAAATGCTAGAGGCCTGTGTATTGTGCGATGTCATTACAAGTAAAGGAACCCCAGGAGGTCGAAATTGCCAGAGCCCTTCACTACGGTGGCCGTCATAGCCGGAGTCGCTTTGGGACGTTAAACCACAATAAACTATTTATTGCGTAATTTAGTTTTATTCCTTTATTTGTTTATTCAAGTTACTCACAGGCTCCTTTATGTGGGAGCATTGTGCGAGTGGGACATATGCATGAAGTTAGAAAACATTACAGCAAATACAACGATTGAAGAGAAACGTTGCACAATAGTTAGTAAGAAATAGTGAGCAGAGCACACTTAAATTAAAAAAAAAGCTCTATACAAGTTTTAAAATGTGGCAACATAAAAATGAACACGATATTGCTCTGAAGACAACAGGAGCACAATTTCGTTCATATTATAGTGCAGGATAAGTGATTTTTGGTTAAAGCACATAAAAAGAAGACATTAGGCGAGTATGACCACGGCCGCTTGATGCAAAGCGCATTCGCTTTGTATCTAGCGGTCGTGGTATGACGGTTATCATATCTCGAAACGTGGCAGGCTCTGTGGTGTTAGTAACGTCGCCACGAACGATATACCTATAGCTCATGGCACCTTGGAGCGCAGACATGTTAAACGCTTTAGTACGACCAAAACTACACGTAAAGCTGCTACGATTGTGGAGACGATGTGATGTACGACATGACCTTGACAAAGGCGGTGTGTGGCCGTGAAGACTGAAACCATTTTATGAAGTAAGCAAAGGAGTGCAATGGTACGACGTGATTCTAAAGTGGTCTCGGTGTCCAATTAGGCTGCGGGAGATGGTTGCATGGTTCGGAACCCACTGCCGTGCACCCAGCGGTAAAAATATTGGCGGTGGCTCAGCTGTGGTTAAGCCTGGATATACAAGCGAAAAGGTTCAGTTACGCTTGGTTTGACGTCATGGCTGTCGCAGTTCGCGCACAATTCACTGGGAGCACCACGGTAACGGTGGAGGCGTTCGTCCGTCCACACACTTCCTGTACGGAGGCGGAGGAGGAGACGCGCGTGTAGTGAATACGGTGCTGTCTTAGAAGGTTGCTTTAGAGACATGTACTCTGGTGTCCATTCCTTTAGAGTGTACACCAAGATATGAGAGACAGGCATTTCATTTCCTTAAAGCCAATTTTCATTTCATTTCATTTTCCTTAAGGCCCTTACGGCGCGGTTCGGTTATCCACCGAGATTTGAGAGAGACAGGCGGCGTTTCCTTTCCTTAAAACCAATTTTCTTTCCATTTTCCTTCCCTTACGGCGCGGTTCGGGTGTCCACCGAGATATGAGTGTTTCCTGGCGCACTGTTTGTCTTTTATTTATTTTTTATTTCTTTCATTTCTTTTTTTTAATTCTCGTTTCTGTGCTTATTCTTATTCTTTTTTTTTATTACGGAGTCGGCGGCCACCTGCGCTGCGCGTGGCGTCGCTCGGTTTCGCGCATGCGCAAAAGTGGCAAATCTGGCCTCCTGCTCACGCGAAGCGCGGTGTTGACGAGCCTAGTGAAGCTTTTCGTTTCAAAAGGGCGGAGGCGTCCCCCTGCCCGGCGCCCGGCTTCCTCAAGGGTGTGCGCGACATCCCTCCGCGCCCTTCCGAGGGCAAATCAGTTTCGAACGCCTCAACCTGCAAAAGTGGTTCGTGTTACTCCCTTGACGCGGGGCTCTCGCTGCGAAGTGAAGAGTTCAAGCTCGTTCGCTCTAACCAGCGTGTCTCAACAGACGTACAGGTTCCACTGTCAGTGCTGTAAACGAGCCTTCGGCGTTTCGAAGAGAAAACTCCACAGTATCACTGCGGTCTCTGGCAAGACCGGATTTTTCGGGCTCTATGACTTTGCCAGAGAAAAAAAAATGGCCACAATGGGCTTTATCGTCCGAGGCGGTTTTCGGTCCTTCGTGGATAACTTTTCCATCGAGGGGAAGGTGGGGTGACCAAAGACCCTTTTTCGAGAATTTCACCCCAGAAGCGCCGAGCACCAGGCCGAGGGAAATCTTGTACCCATTAGAAAACCGGTAGGTACATGGCAGCACTGGCCATCGGACCCAGCACCACCCAAGTGCGAGGCGGATGGTTTACTACAGTGCTACTGATTCAAGGCCGCCGGTTTATCTAATGGGTACAAGAGCCACAGGGCGAGTACCCGGCCTGGTGCTCGGCTCTTCTGGGGTGAAATGCTTAAGGGCCTGTGGTCACCTCAGCCTCCCTCGATGGAAAACCTGTCCGCAAGGGACCGAAATCCGCCGTGTTGCAGCAAAGCCAAAAAACCGTCCCATTGTTCCGCTAAGTTCTCTGTAATTTCTGAAGCGGAAGTAGAGGCCTCCCAGCGATAGTATGCATGAAGCAGTATGAACCAGCGTCACTTGCTCGAATCAGGAAAGAAGCAGACCTCTTCAACATTGCTCAGATGGCATGCCCTTCCCATGCTGCGAATTAACAGATTTAACTCTTTTGAATTGAACTTCGTTGCAATTCAGAGCGGTTTCCTTGTTTTAAGTGGTAATAATCGAAGATTCCGTAAGTACTGGGAAGAGCTTAGTTTTAACTCTCATCTGCAGCTGGTTTTGTGGACATTTTTGTACTGAAAGAAACAGATGTTTTGAATGTCAACCTTGATATGTTCTATTTGCAGCGTCTTCCCATGCATTGTGTTTCGAGAAACGGGCGTCGTGGCGGTGGTATTGCTCTTCCTGTGGATGACAACTGTAAAGTATTCTCTGTCGATGCGTCTTTTAGGCATGCGGTGTCTCTGATGATCGAGGCTTGTAAGGGCCATTTCCTCTGCTTCTTTTATCATTTTAAGAGCCGCTTCCTGTAGCCACTGAAGGTTCCTTGTTGACGTAGAACAAACTTTGCTGCGTTGGAGTTTATTGGACTAATTCTGTGTAATTCTGGACCTAAATAAGAGCATTATATGTCCTAATATTTCGTCGTCTCTCACTACCTATCTGCGGTTTCCCTTATGGCCTAGAATGTGCTATTGGAGTTTCTATTAGCAATGATCTAGTTAATTGCGGCCTAGTGCAGTTCTGATTACATCATGCAGTTGTTAGAGCTTTTAATTTGCTCATAAATTTAGTGTAGTATTTTACTATTTTACAGCGGTTTGGTGACCACTACTTGGTAGCATGCCGTCTGAAATACCAACCTTGCACGGATCCATAACTCCATCAGTTGGAATGGCTTCAGAACAGCGCAAATGTGGTACCCCTTATTGTAAATAAATCCAAACTTGATGATTTATTGTTAGTGTAATGTGGAAACGCGCACAGTTAGCGTGGACGGGCACAGTCCTTGTCCCAGCGGTGCCGCTCAGCAGGCCAGCGTTCGCAAGCGCGAAACCCGAACTTCGTCGGCTTCGCCTATCTTCTTCCTCGCCTTCGTCGGCGCTAGCTGCTGGGGCATCGAACTCCAACTCTCTTCCTTACAATACCCCCGGGGTGAAGAGGCGCCATCCTGGCGGCCTAAGGGCACGAGACGATGGCTGGGTCGTAGTAGGGCTTCAGGCGGTCTAAGTGCACAATTTCACGACCGCGGCGGCGATGGTCAGACGAAGGCGTGATGGGCTCGACCAGATAATTAACTGGGGAGACCTGCTGAATAACGCGATAGGGGCCCTGGTATTTGCTGAGCAGTTTTGTAGACTGGCCGGGGCTGGAGGAGGGCACCCACAGCCAAACGAAGGATTCAGGCAGATATGACGGCGGCAGACCGGAAGAAGCGGCGCGGGCGCTTTTCTGACGGTGCTGATCGTGAGAAGTAAAGGAACGGGCGAGTTGACGGCATTCTTCGGCATGCGCAGCGGCTTGAGAGACGGTTGTAAAGTCGGACGAATCGGGGCGGTAAGGGAGTATGGTGTCCATGATGGAGGAAGGCTCGCGTCCGTAGAGAAGAAAATACGGGGAAAAACCAGTAGTGGCTTGCGTGGCAGAGTTGTAAGCGTATGTAACGAAAGGTAGAACGCGGTCCCAGTCGGAGTGATCGGTAGAAACGTACTTGGCCATCATGTCGCCGAGGGTCCGGTGAAAGCGTTCGGTCATGCCGTTCGTCTGTGGATGGTACGAAGACGTCGTGCGATGAACGATATGACACTCGCGAAGAAGGGCTTCCACTACGCCGGACAAGAAGACGCGACCCCGATCGCTGAGCAATTCCTGAGGCGCACCGTGACGAAGAATGATATTCTGTAGTATGAAACCGGCTACGTCAGAGGCCGTCGCAGCTGGAAACGGGGCAGTTTCCGCATAGCGCGTGAGATGATCAATGGCGACGATGATCCAGCGGTTCCCGGCGGCAGTGCTGGGAAGAGGGCCATAAAGGTCGATTCCAACACGGTCGAATGGTCGGGCCGGACACGGTAACGGTTGCATTTCCTTTAATTGGACCACCTTGACTAACAAAAATTTCTCTACTTCTTTGCTTTAACTATTGGCCACGGTTAGGGGTGGGATTTTTAAGTTTTTGTTTTTAATTTGCGAACTTTTTTAGTGTATATTTCAGAATGCAATTTTAGTTATTTCTTTTGGCGAATATTATTTCCGATTGAAGAATTACTATTTATTTTGTCATATATAAGCCTCATATGCGGTCGAAAGTCAAATGTAGTTTATCTTGGATTCTTTGTTCGCAATAGCATCTGATGCACAAGTAACATACGCGCAAACGGTCGTGTGTAGAGCAAATTTCTGAACATTGCACGCTATAGCCGTGATAAAAATAAGTGCAAAAGTTAAGCGATCGGATCACAAGGTACAAAACGTGAATAGAAGTTCAGTTCTAAAAACTAGGTAGCGCAAAAATCAACGAAACGAAAAAAATGAAGAAAAAGCAGCAACAGGCGTGCAACCCGCATATACAATTGCCTCGCAAAGGAAAGTGGAAGCAGGCCTCTCTGTCTAGGCGCCTTCATGTCGGAATAGCTTTATTTGGTTCCGAATAAAGCTAGCGCAAACCATGTTTGCGACAGACTGCCCACCTCTATACTCACGGAACGAACGCTGAAAGGACGAAATACTTAAAGAAAAAAAACTAAACTTTGGATTAGAAACAAAGAAAAAGTGACCGCAGTCCAGCAGGAGCCACAAGGTCTGCGATCACGTAGTCCACATGCCGAAGTGCCGCTAAACTGTCGCGGATCCTAGAACATGACACTTTTTGGAGACGCTTGAGTCTGGTGTTGTATCGGCGGCGGCTTGCTACGGTTACAAACATTGTAAGCGTCCTTGCATGCTATGAGAAAAGTCCTCCATAATAAAGTGTCGGCTCTAGTAAGACGATGATAGTCTGTGAGCAGAAGGCACAACAAGGCGAGGCAGGTGCTGGCTGCAGCACCGGTGCTCACACAGTTCGACCCAAAAGAAGAGCATTTCCTAGAATGCGAGCATCGCCCTACGGAGTCGGGGCAGCACTTTCCCATCGAATAGGTGGTGAACATCGCCCTATCGCGTTCGCTCGCGCTCCTTAAGCTCCGCAGAGAGGAATTGCTCCCACAACGAACGGGAAGCGTTGGCATTTGTTTTCGGTGGGCAGCGTTTTCGAGACTATCTCCTCGGGCGGGAGTTCACGCTCATTACAGACCATCAGCCGTTAGTGGGCCTCCTAAAGCATGACAGGCAGACGTCCGTCATGGCAGCAGCTCGAATACAGAGATGGGCCGTTCTACTTGGGGCATACAAGTGTAAGTTACAGTATAAGCCGGGCAAGCACATGTTCTTCGCCAGTGTATTAAGCCGCCTAAGCCTACGCTCTCAGCAGATGTTCGAGGATTCAGAGGACATGGAGGAGTACGTATTCGCTTTGGACCATGGGGACCAGCCTGCCGTACCCCTCAAGAAGTTGCAAGAACTCACACAAGATGACAAAGTGATCGCGAACGTGTACAGGTATGTACGTCCTGCAGGGTTGGCCGCGGCAACTGATGTTGGAAGGAAAGGAGATGACTGAAAACGCAAAAAGGAGACACGAGATGTCCGTTAGCAGAACCTGCTCCACTGGGGCCACCGTGTTGCGATTCCCGAAGCAACCAGGGGCAGATTTTTTAAATTGCTGCATGCAGCCCACCAAAGGGCTTCTTCAGTGAAGACCATCGCACGTTGTAGTTTCTGGTGGCCCGGTCTCGATAAAGATATTCAGCGCGTAGCTGGAGACTGTAGAAACTGCGTGCAAGTTCTCCCAATGCCTCCTAGCAAGGCACCGGTTAGCTGGCCAGACACTCAAGACAGATGGTCGCGGTTCCAAGTTGATTTTGCGGGACAGATTCAAAACAAAATGTTGCTTGTCGTCGTGGACTCGCATAGCAAGTGGATCGAGGCAATTCCCCTTGCCCATGCAAAGTCTCGGACCACAGTCGAGGCCCTTCGCGAGGTTTTTAGTCGGTTCGGTCTGCCCCGTACTGTAGTCCCTGACAATGGAACGCCTTTCTTTCACTGGTTGGGAGTTACGCCAGTTTCTGGAAAATAACGGGGTGACGCACATTCGTGCGCCTTATTATCACCCACAAAATAACGGCCTTGCTGAACGGGCGATGTGAACGGTCAAAGAGGGCCTAAAAAGGTGCTCCGAAGGCGACTTGCCGAAGACACTGTCGAGAATATTTCGCCACTACAGAAACACTTCTCTCTCCACGGCGCGCTCACCGTCCGAGATGTCACTCGGCTACAGATTGCGTACGAGACGGCATATGTGTTTCCCGCCCAGGTTCAAGACCGTCAACCAGGCCCAGTTACGGGAAGACGCCAGCTGGAGCTTTGTCCCGGGTTATCCGGTGTACATCCGAAACTATGGCAGTGGAGACTAATGGACTCCTGGGAAGGTCAAGGTAACAGCGGGCGCACGGGTTATGAAAGTAGAGACCGAAAACGGGCTTGTTCACCGTCACATGGACCAGCTCCGGCGGAGAAGCAGATTCCACCATTCCGACATCAGCCACTCCTGCTAGCCCTGGATTCCAGGTGGACCACGCAGCAGCAGATCCGAATACAAGCGAGGCTCCTCCGAGCAGCGGCCTCGAGGATCCAGTGCTACGACGTTCAACACGTGTCCGGAGACCCGTGGAAAGATGTGGAATCTAAGGGAAGTGGGATGCTGTGAACTGCGCCGTCAGGGTCACGTGTGCCTTCTATCGCTCAGCTATCGTTTGCGCCGAAGATCACGGGTGCCACTCTACAAACTCCTCTGTTTCCTCCTCCGTTTCCTTGGCTATAAATACACAAGCCGATGAATAAACGCTGGCCCGGACTGCTTGCCGCCGGCCGGTTGCTGCATGCATGCTGTTCAATGTTTCGATCTCGTATATACGCAAGGAATAACACATGGAAGGTTGTCACTAAAGGAACCTTCGTGCAACTCACCCACGTGGCAGCAACGATGACGTAGCGTGTAAGACTTGTCGATAAGCAATCCTCGCCTGTTATTGGGGTCTCGGCGCAAGCATTTGTTTTACATTTTATTTATTTTCCATTTTTGTCACACTTTCCACGTGAGGTCAGGGGGATCCAAGGAACGAGGGCGCTAGCGTTGGCACTAGCATAAGCATACACATTTTGCGTACGCGGTGCGCCAACCTGACGCCCAAAAACTATCACAGATGAAGATAACAAACGTGGGAATATTATGCATACTTGCGATTAAACTGCTCACTCCTACGGTGTCTTATATAAATATCTGTTTTCCTCATTTTGCTTCGCTGCACACGACATTAGCACCAGTTTTAAGCAACGCTGTCCTAATTGTAAGCCAACTATTGCATGCGCAAGTCTTCTTTGCATAAGCTTCTACGACATCCATGGCAGTTGAGAGCAGCAACGCTGTATGCTGACGTCGGTGCAAATTCAGTGGGCTTAATTTTGCCGAATTTTTTTGGTCGTGTGGACGGACGTACAGACGGATGGACGGACAAATATGTGCGGACAAATAGAGGTGCCAATCTAGACTTTAATGCATTCGTGCATTAAAAATAGCCTACTCACCAAGAGGCAACATGGTTTTGCATTTGGATTTGTTACGCAGACTCTACTCGAAAATATTTCTGATACTTTATATTCCACTTTGAAAAATAACGAAATATCATTTCGCCTTTCTTAGATCTACGGCAACCATTCAACTCACTTCCTCCCCACCAATGTGAGTCATGTTGAATGTACTACTCCCCCCCCCCCCCCCCGTTATGTAATACCCCACCAGGGGCCTTTAAGGGTCCAGTAAATGATGATGATGATGAATACTCTTGGCCCACAGGCGCGCTTAATATCGGTTAAGGAAGGTAACTATAGTTTTCCCTAAGCGTGATTACTGTTGTTCACCCGACAGAATTAGGTCAATTCTGCATTGTGGGAAGCAGCAGCAAAGCTTAGCGACAAGGGTGCTTACCTTCACCTCTAGCTTAAGCGCGCCCATGTTGCAGGGGTATGCGCGAAGCACAAAACGCCGACAACGCCTCCTGCCGCCAAGGCCGCAAACTGTAGGCGGGCTCGTTCGGGCGCCGTTCCCTCCAGCCTCTGTGCGCGTGCAGTCGTGTTTGCGTTCTTGATCGTGATTTAACGCTGCTGTCAGCCTTCGGCGATATCCTGAAACAACTTCTGCGTAGTTGGCTGCTCGAACACGTGGGAACACTCGCCAGGAACACGTTTCGATAAGTTTCTTGTGCTGCCTCGCGAGCTAGAGCTACGACGGCGGTGGATCGCGGCTGTTGACGCAGAAGCTAAGCAATCGTGTTTTGTTTACTGCAGTGACAGAGCCATTACTGTGTTTTTGTTTTTTTGCTTGTAGCTGCTCCTTTAGTAAATGCTTCCCCGTTTAAACTTGGTCGCCTCGCCTGCAGCCGGGAAGATGCAATACACATTAGTTTCACGAAAAGCTAAGCCAGAGAACGCAGAGCGAAGCTGCGAAGTGTTCATTGCGTTTAGACTCTTTGAACAAAAGGCTCCATGTTAAAAAGGAGGAGGCCGCACCTTCAAAAAAGCATAACGCTATCACCCATGCCTTCCACGACATCGGTTGCTGCTCTACCTATCGATGGCACGAAAATGCTACCTGTGGCAATAGGATGCTCGGTATAAGCTCGTCTCAGCTACCAGCATATTCACTGTTACAGGGTGTCCCAGCCAGCTTGGACCAAGATTTTTAAAAACACTAAGCGTTCTTCAGAACTGAAACCGCATTGATGTTGTTAGGGTTTATCTAAAGTAACAGTACCATCTTTTCGCTCCTCCTGTTTGAATATTTAGTCGATAAATAAATGAACTTTTTAAATATAGCTTGAAACGTTCAGGCGCCAATAGGAAAGTTGTGGGGCTCCACAAATATTCTCCAACCCAGGCACTTCCAACGAGATAGACTTAGCGTGGCTTTTTTTATTCGGCAAAAACGAAGCCCGCGGAGTTTTAAAAAATACCACGCGGCAGCTCGCTCCGTGCGCCCGAATGCGCCACGATTACAGCGCTCTCACCCGTGGTTTGTAAAAAACATCACTCGCTTCTCGCCTTTCGGGCTGCCCAAGACAGAGTTTCGCGTTGTGCTTGGTTCCAAGATAAGCACCTGTGGGAACGGGCGGCAGTTGAAAGAAAGCACGGCTCCCGTTTCTGCGTCGATAATTGCGCTCTCACGTTAGCAGAATGCATGCGGAGGAACGATGACGCTGATGAGTTCGAATTTGGGAACAAGATCCCAACAAGCTAAGACGCTTAGAACAAACCTGATAACGTCGTGTGAATTACGCTGAAAAACGGGAGCCGCGCTTTTTTTCAATTGCCGCCCGAACCCACTGCAGCTTATCTTGGAATCAAGCACAACGCGAAGCCCTTTCTTGAGCAGCACGAAAGGTGCGAAGCGGGGGATGCTTTTTACAAAGCACGGATGAGAGCGCTGTAATCGTGGCACATCCGGGCGCACGGAACGCGCTGTCACGTGGTATATTTTAAACTCCGCGGGCTTTCGTTTTTCCCAAGTAAAAACGGCCACGTTAAGTCTACCTCGTTGGAAGTGCCTGGGTTGGACAATATTTGTGGAGCGCCACAACTTTACTATTGGCGCCTGAACGTTTCACGCTATATTTAAAAAGTTAATTTATTTATCTCGAATAATTATTCAAATAGGACGAGCGAAGAAATAGTACTGTAACTTTAGATAAAGCCTAACAACATCCACACGGTTTCAGTTCTGAAGAACGCTTAGCTTTTTTATAAATCAAATCAAATCAAATCTTTATTTTCCTTGGAATAAGGATGGGGCAGTCGCGAAAAGCTGCTCGAAGTGGCAGCTTGACGAGGCGACTGCCCCTACATCTTGGCAGCAGTTGGCATCACATCATGCATAGTTCTCATACATTTGAAAACGATAACTGAAATGATAACTGATACAATGTAATTAAGCAGAAAAGAAATGACGAACAGTAACATAAATGAAAGCAAAAACAAAAAAGGAAAAATAGAAATACAAAAAATACATGCAAAATATATAAAGACAGAAATTCACGCACGCTTCTGCGTATTTTGAACACAGGTGAATTTTAAACAGTAAGATAAAGCGGGAGGTTCTTTTACAAAACATTATTTCACAAGAAACAGGGTCTTCAAGCATTTTTTGGGAAGGCGACAGACATCTATTCCAGAGTTATTAAACTTGTTTAGCAGCATTGGGAGATTATATCGTAATGACTGCAAGGCGTAGTTATTTTTCGGCATTGGAGTGTACCATTTGTTTGTCAATCGAGTTGCATACGTACTTGGGTTGGGGCTCAATTGTGATAAGTCTGTATAAAATGTATTTGTGTTCTTAATTGCTCTGCAGTAGGTCTGGAGTAATCTGTATTGGTATAAATTACTTGCTTTATTTTATATTGGTCGAATAGTTCCTGCGTGTGTGAAGCAAATGGTGCATTAGCAATAATCCTTACCACTTTCTTTTGCATTCGTACTAATTTGTCAATGTTTGTTTTTGTGGTTGTTCCCCCAATCAGATTACAATAGGTCAAGTGCGGAAGAAAGAGGGCGTTATAAAGCAGGATCTTTACACGTTGAGGCAATATATAGCGAGCTTTATTTAGAATGCCACTAACTTTGCACAGTTTTTTGTGGATTTCATTGACATGACCATCCCAGCTAAGTGTATTTGAAAATTCAACACCCAGCACTTTAAATTTATCGACTAGGTCTACAGTTTCTCCGCCCAGTAGTATATTCAGTGGCTGTACAGTCTTGTTTTTGGGCCGGTAAAGCACAGCTTTTGTCTTCGTGGTGTTTATATAAAGAGCGTTTTCATTAGTCCACTTAATAAAATTAGTCAAGACCTGTTGAATTGTTTGCTCAATGTCTACCGTAGTCTCATCGGTTATCAAAGGAGTTGTGTCATCAGCGTAACATATGAAGGAAACATCAGGATGATTAAGTACATAATGTAGGTCATTTATATATATTGTAAATAAAAGTTGTCCTAATATACTGCCTTGGGGGACTCCTGCTTTAATGGTTTTAAATTCAGATGAAAAATTGTCGAGTGCTATGTACTGTTGCCGGCGCTCCAGGTAAGAAGCCATATGGTTAAAAGCGACACCACGTATTCCATATGAGAGTAGTTTAGTGAGTAAGATTTCGTGGTTCAAAGAATCAAATGCCTTAGATAAGTCAACATAAATTCCGAACGTTAGCATGTTGTCATTGAAATTTTTCAAGATTTTTTCTTTTTGGTTTCGTAACGCAGTTTCGGTCGAGCAGCCCTTTCGGAAGCCATGCTGAAAATTGTTTAATAAGCTTTACTTATATAGATACTGTAATACTCTGGAGTGAAGTAGTTTTTCAATTGGCTTTGAAAAAACTGGTAAAATTGATATTGGCCTGTAGTTTTTCAGAATGTTGCTGTCGCCACCCTTAAATACTAAAGTAACTTTCGCAGTTTGCATTCGTTTCGGGAACACACCGGTTTCTATAATTAAATTATATATGTGTGTCAGGGGCTGCCCTATTAAGTCAATGACATACTTTATTGGTTTGATTTGGATTCCTTCAGCGTAACATGCGCTGCTGCTGTTTAGGTTCAGCACAGTTGTGATCACCTCTCGCTCCTTTGTAGGGGTTAAAAACAGCGTGTTTGAATTAGGGGGAATATTCTTTCCTTCCGGAATAACTTTAGTGGGTTTCCGATCTGCAAACTGGTTGATGAAAAAATCATTGAAAAGATTTGCTAATGCCTGGCCGGATACTGTTACACCGTCGAGTCTAACAGCCTCAAATGTTTTGTTTTCAAGCGACCAATTAAGTACACTGGTTACCTTCTTCCAGGTTAAGTCCGTACGATGCATATCGTTAGAAAACAAGTTAAAATAGTACTCCTTTTTAGCCTTCCTTAATACACTGACAAGCTTGTTTCGCCGACGCTTGAAGTCTTTGAGCACACTATAATCCTTAGTTTTAATGAATTTTTCAAAAAGGCGATCTTTTTGCTGTATCTGTTCAGCTATGTCCTTGGTCACCCAGGGCTTACGGCATTTCCTGGTCTGCTTAACAGCTTTATTTGGAAAGGCAGCATTATAGGCTTCAGAGAAGTCATGCAAGAATACTTCATACGCTGTGCCACTATCAGTTTGCTCATATAATAGTTGCCACGATAGCCTTTCTATAGCTTCTCTGAACTTAAATAAGTTGGGACTTGAAATACCTTGAACAATGTGGTCTTTCTTTTTGATTCGGACTTTTTTATTATTTATGATGATGAATACAGGTCACTGATGTCAGCGAATATTATATCTGCTGTAACTTGCCAAGGGAGATAATTTGTTATAAAAAAATCAAGTAATGTGCACGAAGACGGTGTAATTCTGAATGCGCTAGTGTAAATAGCATCGAAGCCATTTTGCGTAACAGCGGACATTAAGGATGTTTTTTTAAAATCATTTAGAAGTAAGTTAATATTAGTCTCCTCCTAAAATGAGTTCTAGCTTGTTTTCATTTGAAAAAGATAATATACTTTCAAGAAATGTTATAAAATTTCCGAGGTTGCCTGTGGGTGGCCGGTATATACCAATAAACATACATGAACGATAGCGTATGGTTACAGCTTCATAATCATACGTCACAATCGTGAACTGAGCTTCTACACTGCAATGGAAAGAGTTTTGAACAAGCAAAGACACGCCACCACCTCGTCTACTGTGGCGTGTAATTGAGTAAGGAGTGTGACCAAGAGGAGCATACTCATTGGATTCTTGATTATACCAGGCTTCAGTTAATATAATTACACTAAAGTTATAGTTCAGCGTACTAAAAAGCATGTCAAGGTCGTCTGTTTTTGAACATGCCGATCGACAGTTTACTGTAATGATGGACAGGGATGATTTGCATGTTCTGACGCTTTCTGCAAAGTTTCCAGGTAGAATGCCCATAACAGACACTGGTATGTTTTCCATGGTGTCCTGAAAGCATACATTATTCAACTAGCGTGTTCAAAAACATAGCTGATTTTACTGTGATGGCAGAATCTTGATCCGAGTTAGCTGGGACACCCTGTATGTATATATATATATATATATATATATATATATATATATATATATATATATATACACGAAATTGAGAACGCCTCCTGTAGGTAAACATTTATTGCGAGTCAACTTTTGAAGTGCTTTTATATATATATATATATATATATATATATATATATATGCGTATTAACCTGGCACCTTGAGCATTGAGCATGGTATTTTTATTCATTTTTCTAAAGCCTTCGACCGTGTACCTCATAAACGACTAGCACTGAAAATACGCAGCATTGAACTCGACGCCAGAACAACTCAATGGCTCGAACAATTTCTAAGAAATCGTTCTCAAGCGGTTAAATTAAATGATAATATTTCCAGCTTAACCCTTGTCAAGTCTGGCGTCCCTCAAGGCTCAGTAATAGGACCGCTTTTATTTTTAATATATATTAATGATATAGCACTAAGTATCAATTCGACAGTCCGCCTTTTTGTCAACGACTGTGTAATTTACAGAGTAATATCTAGTCCTAACGACGTCATAGCTTTGCAATCTGACCTGAACAAGCTAACAGAGTGGTGCGGCATATGGCAGACGCAAATAAAGAGAGAAAACACTAAACATTTGAAATTCACTTCTGTTTCAAAATCGCAACCAAACACTTACCTAATAAATGATAGCATAGTACACTCGGTTTCATCCGTTAAATACCTCAGCATCCTGCTAAATTCTAGCTTAACAAGGACGGACCACATAGAATATATTACATCTGAAGCACAAAGAAAACTTGGCTTTCTGAAGCGGCGCTTATATCTAGCCGACAGGGACACCAGGCTTCAAGCATTCAATTCCCTTGTTCGCCGTTCACTGGAATATGCGTCAATCATTTGGCACCCCTACCAAATCACAATCACCAATATACTTGAAGCCGTTCAGAATAGAGTCGCGTGATTCATCTTATCATCGTACTCGAGATTTCAAAGCGTTTCATCTTTGAAGGAAGAGCTCAACATGCCGCCCCTCGCAATGCGCAGGAAATTTGCCAGATTATCTTTTTTTTCACGCTCTCTTTCACAGCAGTACATGATTTTGCCCAGTCGCACATTTTACCCGCCACCTCATACTTCACGTCGCACCGATCATATCTACAAAGTTAACCCCATCTTCGCTCGGTCGGAAAAGTACAAGAATTCGCCTTTAACCTTGTCAATAAAAGAATGGAATGAGTTGCCCTCCAGTATTGCTACTATAACCCAGTTTTCCTTATTTCAGTCGGAATTGCTAACTTATCTGGAATCCCAGCGCGTTCAGTAACTAGATTTGCTTTGATATCACTTACTTACACACCAGTATGTTCTCTTTCTTTGTTATTTGAGCATTTTTTGTAACAGTTTTTACGTTGTTATGTTCCTTCTCAACCTGACTTATTAACCTCCTAAAGTGCTTTTTTGCCTTTGAATACTGTGCTCTCATTTGTACCCGCCTAAGCAATACTCCCAGTGGGCCCTTAGGGTATTTGAATAAATATAAATAAATAAAGTTAAAGGCTTTGACAGGGCATCCAACTTTGTTTTGAATGCTTTTAGCATGACTTCGCGGTAATGGAAAACGCCTGAACTTCGAAACACTCGAGTCAGCAGTTAATGCATATCCTCTCTAACCCGGCTGTGTTATGCGCTGTGGTCGTGGTCGAATAAGCTGTGAACGATACTGAAACCTTAATTCTTTTTTATTTTTGCTATATCGCTAGCGCGCGCTGCTTTTCTTTTACTGTTCTTTTTTATGAAATGGGTGAATATAAGTTCATTTTGCTTCGTTGTGGTTTTCTGTCCACTCTGAAAGCCTAGCGCTGACTTAGCGCTTATTATGTTCGGCTACTGACTCGAAAGAAGCGGGTTCAATCCCGGCCGCGGCGGTCGCATTTGGATGGAGGCCAAATGCTTAAAGATACGCATACTGTGCGACCGAAGTCAGTGCTAAACGCCTCCACTATGGAGTCCCGTCATAGCCTGAGTTCCTAGTAGCGTTGAACCGCATAAACCATCTCCACTTTGAAAAGGATTTCAATGTAGCACGTACGTGGTTTACAAGCAGTGTTTAGTACCATGCTTTGCATTTCCTTTACCACTTTTAATATTGCTTCATTGTGCCCTTTTAACTAATTCTTTGACTCTTGCACTTTTCTATAATCTAATGTGTCGTTTATATAGGATGGAAGACCCTGGGAGCCTGCTAAAACAGCGGGATTTGCAGCAAACATTTTCTGAATGGCAATAGATGAAATCATCCGAGAAGTCCTGCGTACTATCGGAGCAAAAAGTGGCTCCACGCGGTGGGAGCCGGAGCAACGGAAAACGGCGGAATTTTGGAGAGCTAAAGCACGAAACATTGAAACGAGCCAAGCGACATGCCTGCTGATAATAAAGGTCACGCATTGGCTGTCTCCATCACAGATGCCGCCTGTAGATGGCGTTGCAACGCAGTTTTCCGTTGCTCCAGCTCCCGCCGCGTTGAGTATACAACTTTTGTCCCTGATAGTGCTTTCGAAGCGTATTTCCAAGTGTGTACAGACGCATCAAGCCTGGCAGTTTCGAGGGGTCTTAAAGGTAAAATTAAACTTGACGGTTGGTGTTTTCTGCCGGCCGATCTCAGACAAAAGAGGCAGGGCAGAATATGATGATTGCTTTTTAAACTCTGTTCCGGTTATATGCACGAAGGCCTGGTAGGCAGGAGTAAATATTTGAAAATTGGTTCTAACCAGGCCTGAAGTGTCATGTTATGGTACTGTTAGCCTACTTTTGCTCGTTGCTTAATGTAACACATGTAGTTTGATGAGAAGCTTATTCAGACTTTTTGGCGCATTTTACTAAACTTCAAGGAAGAACAGACTAGGTAATTAGAAATTATCGCGGCACATGCAAGACGCCATATAACTCCTGTCATTGAGGTAATAACCGTCAACTTTTGAAGTGCTTTTACATTCATTTCATCCTCTTTTTGCTGCCGTCAAAAATATTTCTTGGCTGCATGAAGCAAGTAGAAACTTAATTTTATTGTGTAGTCAGTATTCTGCTCAGCGGCCTTATTTGTACATCATGGAGAGGCTGACGGTAAAATAGGCTCAGTGTGTGTACTCAAAAGACTCGGCTATGTATTGCGCATAAACATACGAAGGAGAATCAGAAAGTCTTTGCCCTTATTTTTTGGTTCTTTTACGAAATTACGGCCGTAAATTCAAAGTGAACATATCCATTCCCAGGAATGGACCTTTCATGGACCGGCCCGGCCTTATCTGCCGGCAGCTCCGCTGCACGGCGCTTCTGCCAGTTATTGAAGACGGCGGTGGTGCTTCACACGTCCACGCCGTACGAGCAAAGAAGTGTGATTCGTTTCCTACGGAGCAAGGGGCGAACGCCCATCGAATTTTAGGTGTCTCGCAGGCGCAACCATCAATGCCGACAGTTATTGTTCTACACTGTCACGTCTGCTGGCTGCCATCAGGCGAAAACGCCGAGGGATTCTAGATGGGGACAACGCGGTTATATTCCATGACAATGCAAGGCCACATGTAGCAATCAGAACCGCCGACAAGCTCCGGTCATTTCAGTGGGAGAGTCTGGACCACCCACCATACAGACTGGACCTCGCCCCTAGTGATTTCCACATTTTCGGTCCGCTGAAGAAGTTCCTGGCAGGACAGCGATTCACATGCAACGAAGAAGCGAAGACGGCAGTCCGACTGTGGTTCTGAAGTCAGCCGGACGAATTCTACCAAAGGGCATTTCAAATTTAGCGCTGCGATGGGACAGATGTCTGGAGCGGTGTGGGGACTATATGAAGAAATAGTGTGAGGCACATAAATAGTACGTACATTTGTAATTACCTGTATGTACCTCATTTTGCCTGATATAAAATAGGGACAAAGACATTCTGATTCGCCCTCGTATGTATCTGAACTGCTTTTCCTTGGGGAACGACTAGTACTAAGAGCGCAATTTAAGATATATATTTTTATGATTGCACGTTGCGTGCACTTAAGCAGGAGTGCAGCGTTCCTTCAAATAACCTAACCCTGGAAGATGTCATGGTTCACTGCAGTTTAGAAGTGGAAAATAAATTTATGTACAGTTTAGCTGCATAAGAATCTTTATTTTTAAACTTTAAGAAACGGTAAGATTCTGTGATACTTGTTTCCATTTATTCCAGCAGTGAGCAGATGGCATCATTACTGCTACCCCATTTCTCTCGCTTGCTCATGCATTAAATTGATAGTCAAATTCTTTACGCAGTTTCATGGCCCGGCAGCTGTTCTGATGCATCGTTATAGCTGTAATCTTCCAGCTGCTTCTGAAAATTTTCTTTACAAAACAAATGTCACTTTTGATGCTGCATCGCTTAATCGCTAAACATGAAAAGTGTACAGCTGCCTTTTCTCAAGCAGTAAGTAATGAGTCTCGCCAAGAACTAACAAACTGTATGATTTCCTTTTTGTGTGCAAGAGACATGAACGGATATAATTTCGGGCAAGAATATATTTATTTATTTACTTACAATACTGCTATTCTCAATACGAGACCGTAGCAGGTGGGCTATCAGTCCAATATAAGGTTCAAAACAATATAGATAAATTACAGGCACATCAACAGAAAGGGAACTTTGACAATAAATGTTAGATAACTACTAGTGGGCAGGTTACCGAAGACTACCTTAAAAATTCAGAACAGTAGAGAAAAAGAAAACAAGAAGAGCAGCAGTCGTTCTTGCTACCAAGCATGTAGTATTCGAAGTATTACATGCACAACAATTTAACATTAATGGTGACCATAACCTATGGTTGTGATATCTTTGTTTACTATATTCTTGAATAAATTTTATATTCTTCCTGCCTGTTTTTACAATCCTTCCGTTGCAGTTTCCTAGTTCCAGTGAAAATATCTGTTATATGCCTCCATATTCTGCATGCTAGAAATAAGTAACTACTTTATCTTATTTTTGAAGGGTTGTGAGTATTAACAAATTATTTTAATTTCTACTTGGCTGCGCTTCCTATGAAGGAGAGCACCAAGGATGCTGCATGGGGCAAAATGAAAGAGCTAAAAGACACTGCATGTCCCCGATGAATGTGGTGGGGTCACGAAACACTCCAAAATTCCAAAGCTATTTGGCACTTGCAGCCTGTAGCAAAGACAAGGCTGCAGACATACTGAAATATATTTCTGGTGTTTCACTACCAGTCTTCCAAAAGCTACTAGCAGTCACTATTGATTCTTTCAAAGTACAGAAAACTGAAGAGGTTGTTAGTGCTTCGAACAAACTTCACCCGTTTTTGATGAAACTAAAACTAAGTCCCTCGTACTGCTCTATGGCAGTGCTATTTGGGGTACACAGGCCTACTTGTTCCAGGTAGCTTTTCTCAGTGCTGAATGTTTTGCACGAAAAATTCAGGCCCCTTATAAATTAGCCATCACGATGTATTAATAAAACGGTGCTAAAAAGCTGTAAGCCGCATTATGTAGACTGTCGGGTCATTATTGACTGCAGAGAGGTTGTTTGTGCTACACCAAACACTGTGCATGAACGTGTTCTCGTGCTTTCTGATTATGAAGTGTGCTTTGCTATTCTATTTCTAATAGGCATCACACCCAGTGGCATTATCAGCTTCCTTTCAAGACCTTACGGTGGCCGTTTCAGAGATTCATTTGTTACAGCAGCCTGTGGAATTTGGTACCTTTTAAACCTGAAGATCTTGTGCTGGCATATAAAGGATTTTCTCAGGTAAGAAGCAAGCTGGCAGAGCTTCGCATTAAATTTCAAATAAGAGTCCTTCCCCGCCCTACCCACCTGTTTACCCGAAAAGAAGTAAATACTGCATATAATGTGATAGCGTCAGAAGGCCACTATACCGGCCACTAAATGGTACCTGCCCTAAAGCTCTCTTTATGATCTTTTGTTCGTTTTTGTTTTTCAGGAAAGCACCTCAATTTAAATATATCTCTTTTTCACCACCATCGATTGCGTGCTTCTTTTTCATATTTTCATAACCCTTGGTGTAGCCTCTTGTTCGAAATCAAGCCTGGACACGTAATTTATACCATTTCTCATCGAACGCCACCATGTAGGTTTGGAGGAGTATACATTCTACAGTTAAGCATGGTGACATGATAAATTACAGTGGCAGTATTCTTTTTGCGGGAGCGGAGGCGAGAACCCATGGGCCATGCGATGACATGAAACGACTGTAAATAAAAGATATGACTCAGAAAACTGCAGACTACCTCCACGTTCATGCTCATAATTGAAGCAAAACTCGGAAATGTCACGCCAGGCAAGCAGCCAGCAATTGTTTTTCGGGAAGGAATCAGGGTGATTTTTGGGTCAAGCAAGTTAGGTGGTACCATTGTGTGGCACGTGTCTATGAACAACACTGGCAAGCGAGCGGGAGGTAGAAGCTCGATTTCGGTGGTTATTTGGGGCCGAGGGGGGGGGGGGGGGGACGACACGCCTCTCGTATACGTTCGTAGGAAATAACATCTCAATTCGTGTTAGGTTTTTCCTGTGTTAACGGAAAGGTGTACTCGTTGTAAATGGCTGAACACACATCTTAACTGAGTCGAAAGGACTCGAATTACATTTAACGCTCAAGTCATTTATTCAGAGAATATAGCGCGCCGTGCAAAAGATGCTCAGGCGCTCCGTCCACCATCGCAGCAGGCGAAGCAGACGCGCGGCGGCGGTTCCACAACGCTCCAGCGGCTGTGACGAGCGTCAAAAGCGCACCCCGGGGGAAGCCAGCGATGAGACATGCCTGATAGCAAAGATAGGACAGGCATGCGCAAAGAATGACTGGCGCGGAAGTGCCGCGAGCCTCGTCATCAGGCGCGGTTGCGGCAGATGGCGCAGCAATGCAGTTTTGCGTCGCTCCGCCACGCGCTGGAGATCCCGCAAACTTTTGCTGCTGACAGTACATTCTCGTACGCTGCAAAGCTCTAAAGATCAGGTCGAATTAGCAGCTGATATTAAAGACATTAGGAATAGTCAGAAGAACATTGAATCAAAGTTAGCTGGCATGCACAAGAGGCTTGATGAACTCGAGGAAAAAGGAAAGAAAATCGACGACATGGATCAGGAGCTCTCATCTTAAAAGAAATCTGTAGAAGACCAACGTACTCGAAATGATTTGCTGCAGTCTCGCCTTGATGAAGCCGAAGATAGATCGCGACGTGAAAATCTAATATTTAGGGGTATACCCGATGAGGATGAGACTTGGGCAGACACTGAATCGAAACTCCTGGAAGCCTTGACTAAGATTGTCGAAGTATGCCCCTCCAGTTCAATTCAACGTGCACATCGCCTGGGCGTTTTTTCAGATGAGAAGTGTCGACCAATCATAGCCAAATTTTCGGACACTAAAATGAAAGACAAGATATTAACCCTTCGTAACCAATTTAAAACGGATAACATCACAATCAGTGAAGATTTCTCACCGGCTACGCGCCAGGCTCGGAAAAACTTTTTGAATTTGGTAATATTCACGCTGGCCCTCGCTCTTTTAAGATACGCTATAACAAACTGCATATCAATAAAAAATGCTTCATGTATAACCCTACCAAGGACACTGTTGAAGAAATCGTGGCACGTGGCGAATCGTCTAGATTGGATTCTGTGGCTGGATCTTCCGCTTCACCGTAGGGAATCGCGAGGGGTAGTGGACAGTTGCCATCGTCGATATCAGTTCTTTATACTAACGTCAGGAGCCTACTTAACAAGCATACTTCTTTATCTTCTGCCATAGACACATGCTCAGCTGACATTATAGCGCTAACCGAAACCTGGCTCCCAACGCATGTATCGGATTCCGAAATCTTCCAAAACGCTCATCGGTACTCGGTATATCGTTGCGATAGAATAGCCAAACGTGGCGGCGGTGCCTTACTTGCTATTTCTAAAGACATTCCATCTTCATGTATCCAAGTCTTCAGCGAATTAGAACTAATATTTGCGTCAATAGTGATAGGTCATCTTAAACTGATTATTGGCGTCTGCTACCGTTCTCCTTCTTATTTGTCTACATTCACTAACGAACTTCACGATGCTATAAATCTTGTTCGCGCACGATTTCCTTCATCACCACTTTTTCTACTTGGAGACTTTAATTTTCCAACTATTTCATGGACTGCTCAGCAGCCTTCTTTATCTTCCCCTTCGTATCAAGCTAAATAATTCTTAGAACTATGCGCCATGTTTTCGCTAACTCAGTTAGTAACAAAAGACACAAGGACAGCGAATAACGCTTCGAACACTCTTGATCTAATTCTAGCAACTAAGCCAGAGTTAGCTACTGATATAACATATCTTCCAGGCATCAGTGATCACGTTCTGCTCAATTTTTGCATTAATATACCACGTCCAAAACCGAGCAAAATAAAAAAGATCATTCTAGATTACAAACGCGCCAACTTTGCCGCTATTAACAAAGAACTGGGCATATTTGTTGATTACTTTATTGCTAACTCCGACTACTACTCTGTCGAAGAAAACTGGATATCATTCAAAACGAAGGTTCACGAACTAACTGATAAGTTTATCCCTAAGCGCATCGTCACCTCTAATCCACAAGCACCTTGGCACAACTCTCACATCAAACGATTATCTAACAAAAAGAAACGTTTATACCGCCGCGCGAAGCTTTCACCATCTCACGCGCGATGGGCGAAGTACAAGTCTGCTTCCGACGCTTACGTCAACGCGATTAAACAAACAAAGAATACCTTTTTGTCTGCCACATTACCAACTATTTTGAAAACGAGTGTTAAGAAATTCTGGCGCGTTATACACCCTGAGAACGACCCATTAATTAGACTACAAGATGCCTCCGGTAACCTTATCCCCAGTGATCTTTGTGCTTCCGTGCTGAATAACACATTCGTTGAAAGCTTTTCCTCCATTTCAAGCGTTAATCTGCCTCACATACAGCACCACAGGTTCCCGACAATGTCACCTATAACTATCGATCCACCTGGCATAGCCAAATTAATTGAATCCCTGAAAAATGATTCTTCACCTGGTTCTGATGCGATTAGCGCTAAATTTCTAAAAAATACTTGTGCTTATAGTTCAGTTATACTAACCAAACTTTTTCAACAGTCACTCGACACAGCAAGCCTTCCTAACGACTGGAAAATTGGGAAGGTGGTTCCACTTCACAAGTCCGGTGGTAAGCACTCCCCTTAAAACTTTCGTCCCATTTCGCTCACTAGCACATGCTGCAAATTACTAGAACATATCATTTTCAAGCATGTCGTTACCTTTCTCGATGAGAATTCATTTTTCACACCTGCGCAACATGGTTTTCGTCAAACATACTCGTGTGAAACTCAATTACTTGCCTTCACTGATAAGCTATACCGCATACTTGACAACTCATCCTGTGCTGACTGCATTTTTTTGGATTTTTCCAAAGCCTTTGACAAAGTATGTCATAAATTGCTGCTACATAAATTGAGCCATCTTAATCTCAATCCTAACGTCTTCGACTGGATTAAATCTTTCCTTCTTAACCGTTGGCAATTTGTGCATGCAAATAACACTAATTCACCGATTGCTAACGTGCTATCTGGTGTTCCACAGGGATCGGTCCTTGGACCACTCCTATTCTTAATCTATATTAATGACCTTCCTTCTGCCATATCTTCCAACATTCACCTTTTTGCTGACGATTGTGTAATATTTCGGGAAATAAATAACGTTAACGATACTGACACTCTCCAGTCAGACCTCAATTTGGTGTCAGACTGGTGCACTACATGGAATATGGAATTAAACATTAATAAATGTAAAGCTTTGCGTGTTTCCCGTGCACCTAACTCTCTTCCTTCATATTATCTTAACGGCACTCCTCTTGATTGGGTAAAAACATACAAGTACCTAGGTATTCATATCACTCAAAATTTAACATGGTCTATTCATATTGACTACGTTATTAATAACGCTAACCGCATGTTAGGGTACTTACGTCGCAATTTCTCAGCCGCTCCCTCATCTCTTAAGCTTATACTCTATAAAACACTTATACGTCCTAAACTAGAATACACAGCATCAATATGGGACCCTACACATGATAACCTTGTATATTCCTTGGAACTAGTCCAAAATAATTCCGTTCGCTTCATTCTTTCAAATTACAACCGTACGGCAAGCATCACAGCCATGAAATCTAACGTATCACTCCCACCGTTACAATCTCGCCGTAAAGTTGGTCGCCTAACTCTATTTCACAAGCTATATCATCACGTTACGCTTCACGACTATTTCATATCACCCCCAGAATACATTTCACGTCGCATCGATCACCGCCACAAGGTTGGCATCCCAACATGCCACACCAAATCTTCTTTTCACTCATATCTTCCTCGCACATCTGTGGAATGGAACCGCCTTCCTCCCGATATTGCAGCCATTGCAGATAACAAAACCTTTCACGACGCAATAGCTAACATTGTTTATTCTGAAAGAAGTTGATTCATGCGTAATATCTTTTCCACTGTGTTATGTACATTGATTTTATGTTATTTACGCTTTGTGAATGTTGTTTGTTTTAATTTGGAGAAAATTTATTCTGTACTACCTGTTTTCACTGTATTGTATTCATTGTTCTTTATCCTAATTAACCCACTCCCCTCTGTAATGCCTATGGCCCTGAGGGTACAATAAATAAATAAATAAATAAAAAAGACGTCAATTCACACCATGACATTTATATGAAAACAAGCAAACCTATACATGGAGAGCTTATAATAACTGGAATCACCTTATATGAAAAGAATTGGCGCGTCATAGCAGGCCTTTGTAATGACTCGTAGCATTTATTCTGCACAGCAAAAAGCTTTTGGATATGCGGCATAGTGGTATGTCTTCATACCAAAGAATAATACCAAAGTTAGGAGAAAAGAATACGGAGCAGGCGCCTAGATTTTGTTTTTGCGGGCAAATTATATTTGGTTTGGCTTATAGGGTTTGACGTGCCAAAGTGACTCAGTCTATGAGGGCCGCCGTAGTACAGGGCTCCGGATAGTTTCGACCACCTTGGGTTCTTTAGTCTGCACTGACATCGCACAATATATGGGCCTCTTACATTTCGCCTGCACCGAAAGACGACTGCCACGGCCGGGATCGAACCCGCATCTTTCGGGTCAGCAGCCAAGCGCCTTAAAAACTGAGCCACCGCGGCGACGGCACATTTTATCTATTGCGGGAGAAAACACTCATCAATTTAGAAAGGATGATGCAGACCTTGCTAATGACCCATGACATTGTAGGTGTCAAAGCTATGCCAAGGGATGCGAATGCATGGACGTACTCGATTTTAGTTCCACGAAAAAAGATAGGTGATACATTCGTCACTCACTTGCATTTATCATGGAATATTACTGCCATTTTTAAGGAGCCAGTCTTCCTTGCCCCGTTGAGCTAAAATCCCTGAGTGCGTACGCGCGTGTGAGCGCACGCGTGTGCGTGTTCGCTCGCTCGGTGGTACAGCCGGCCAATTCTTTAGCTGGCTCGGGTGGTGCATCGCTAAATGCACCTTATAAAAGGTTCTTTTCGGCTATACCACTAGCATATTCATGCTGTAATTTGAAGCGTGAGATAGCATTTCGTGGTTGCTTTTTGTTAATATAAAGGTTGAGTGGAGTACTTGCGTGTTTAGACCAAAGTTATAAGAAATACTCATTGTCTGCCACTAAGACGAGCCGAAACAAGCGGAGTACGCAGCAATGGTTCTGGTGGCGCATTCGCGCTTTCTCTGGGCAATTGACTTGTCCGCCATGAAAGTAGTGGTAGTTTACCCAGAGGAGGAGGCCATATGGACCAGATCCATTGCTGCGTACGCCGCTTGTTTTGGCTCTTCGTAGATGCGGACGATTCGGATTTGTAATAATTTTATACAAACAGGCAAGTACTCCACAGCGCTTGTTTGTGTTACTTTTTCGTCTTTTGTTTTTCCCGTTCTTGTTGCGCTGTGAACAATATCATGAATACTTACCAACTCGCCCAAATTTCTGCCTTACTCCACTCGAATATCACGTGAAAAAAAAGACCTCCAAGTGGCACCTCACGCGTCAAATTACAGCAGGAATATGCTAGCGGTTTAGCCAAAAGCAACCTTTTACAAGGTGCATTTATCAATGCCACCAGATTTCTTCGGGTGCACACTCACCCGGTGGTACCCATAAATGACGGAGAGGCAGAATGGTGGCAAGATGTAATGGCAGGTGGCGGTTAATAAATGGCTGGTCGAGCAAGGTCACTCGGGAAGAGCAATGTAGATCGCACAATTCCACCGATGGCAGCACCTGCCATTCCAAGGATTTGGCGTACCGCTTAAGCGATGCCCCAATGCGCCGGGAGTGATTCCAGGACTCCCAGGGATCTGTGAGTGTTGACTACAGAAAGACCAATTCTGCATATATGGACATTAACCTATCAGCTTTCACGCCATACCATTAAGGCGGAGCGCCGTCCGCCGTACGGCGGCGACCGCCTTCACGCAGTTAGCGCGCAGATCAGAAGGGGTGCGGCGGCGGCTACGTCGAGCCATGCAGAGGTAGAATCGCCAGCTGCGTGGCATCAGTTTACATCACGCCGCAGCACGCGGCGACTGCGTTCACAGAGTGAGGGGGCGGGCTTACGCCTTCTCACACGTAAGCAGTCTTAAGTGTATCTGCCCACTTCTTTCTTTCTTTGCTAACAGTTAATTTAGGGCAAACGATTTCATCAAGTTAGCCATTGCTGTGTTTGCTGTATTCATCAGTTTATTATCAGAAAAAAAACAGAATAAAGTGATTTCGTCAGCATAAATTTTATATTTTGTCTCTCTGCTCATATTGATATATTAAAAAGTATATGACCCAAAACACTCCCGTGCGGCACACCATTCGAAATTTGTAGAACATTAGAGTAGCAGTTATTGATGACAGCATATTGTGATCGCAAGCACATACGGGTATATGACTTCAGAAGGTTAAAGTAATGGCACGTATACCATAATGTTCGAGTTTAACAAAGAGGGTATTAGGATTAAGCGTATCGAACGCCTTACTGAAATCCACAAAAATTACAAGAGTAAGCCTCTGGGATTCGATATTGCATAATATATGCTCTTTGTTGTCCAGTAGTGCATATTCCGTTGATTTGGTTTGGTTTGATTTATTGGGGTTTAACGTCCCGAAACGACTCAGGCTATGAGGGACACCGTAGTGAAGGGCTCTTTAAATTTAGACCATTTGGGGTTCTTTAACGTGCACTGACATCGCACAGTACACGGGCCTCTGGAATTTCGCCTTCATCAAAATTCAGCCTCCGCGGCCGCGATCGAACCCGTGTCTTTCGGGTCAGCAGCCGAGCGCCGTAACCACTGAGCCACCGCGGCGGGGCATATTCCGTTGATTTAAGAGCAAGTTTCATGCTAGCAAGAAAACAGCCGGCAGAGAGCACAGTGTATACAAGGCGTTCAAAACTACGCGTTACAGATTTCTTAAAATTAGGCACTGAGCGACGCATGAAGTCTACCTCGGCATATAAGTTAGGCGGCCACGGGGACACAGATTGAGATAATTTTCGCCGTCAGGCACCTAATTAGCTAAAATCGAATAATGAACTTTTTAGCGACTCCAGCAAACGGGCAGGCTTCTATTGGAAACTAACAGGCAATCGTATTCCTACATAGTTGCATTTTGTAGAACATGCTTAGCACGCATTGTTTCTTAGAAATATTCGCGTCCGAATTTTCGCCTCGATCGACGTGAAACACCTCCCGGCGTGACGCGGCGCTTCGTCTGCCAACGGCGCAGAGAGACCGGTAAAGCTGATAACTGCTTCCCTTTCACTTTAGGCTATCGAAACGGAAGACCGGCGCAACAGGTGCGTCACACTAGGGAGCAGTTTCGAGACGATTGCCACCACCTTGTATGCGTAATTACGCGAAATCAGCGGAAACTTCGGGGACGAATATCTCGGAAAATGCGTGCTCTGCAAAAGTTCTACCAAATGGAGTAGCGGGAGCGACCGCCTCCATGTTTGCAAATATACAAATCCCCGCTATCTGCAGTGGCTAAAAAGTTCATTAATATATATACTATTAATTTTTTTATGTACCTGATGGTGACAATTACAATCTCACGTTGTGTCCCCTTGCAGCAAAACTTAATTGCAGAGGTGGCTTTCACACACCACGCAGTGATTTATGTTATGAAATCTGTAAAGCCTAATTCAGAACTCTCTGTATACGATGTGTTTCAGGAAAGCACGCCAGCCCGCCTTAAATTTTGAGAATCAGGGTTTTTGAGGTGAAGGGAAGCTTTTTTCTGCATACCAGTACCAATGTTAGCGTACGTCATTAGACAGGCAAATCATGTTACCAGTAAAAGTATTAACTCAATTCAAACAGTCAACTTTTTAGCCGTTACAGATACGCGCCTGAATGCAATTACAGATTTGCTGCCGGCCCTCAGTAAAAGCCGCATCAGTTTTAAGAATTTGGAAAACGCGATCACCCTCGCCGCTTTGGCTCAATGAAATTTCGCCCTATTCTCGCACAGTCCGAAAACCGCGCGACAGCGACGTCCATCATATCGCGTCACTCCGTGTCACGCGTACCACGAGACATTTTATGCCCTTCCCGTGCTGAGGTACTCACCATTCCTCGCCACCTTGCTGCTCTATCGCGAACAGGGCACAGAATGTCTACCCGGATTTGAACCCGGCCGCGGCGGTCGCGTTTCGATGGAGGCGAAACGCAAAGGGCGCCCGAGTGCTGCGCGATGTCAGTGCGCGTGTAAGAACCGCAATGGTTAAAATTTTCCGCAGCGCTCCACTACGGCCCTTTCTTTTCTTTTTCTTCTTACACTTCCACCTTCCTCCCTTCCCTCACGGCGCGGTTCAGGTGTCTACCGAGTAGTGGGACAGTTACTGCGCCATTTCCTTTCCTCAAAACCACTAATACAAAGAATGTCACGTAGCATGTGATCCATGGAGTGAGGCGACTGCGTGGACGTCGTTGTGGGCTCTCCGCAGGTGCTCTCTTTTCAAGTTGCGCGGTTTCTTAATCTATACAGCTCGGCAAAGCTGATCTGCAGAAGGAAGCAGGGGAGCACATTAAACGTGTCCTGCAAGCTGTCCGCTCTGCTGCCAAGTGAGAGGCCGGGCAGTGAATGCTCCTTATGCAGTCTACGGCGCCCCGCCTGAACCAGCGCTGAAGACCACTAGTGCGCGCCACTGAGGAATTACGCTTCCCGACGCCGTCGATGATCGCGCGTAAAGACCCGTGCGGCTTTCCTGGCGGATGAGGGCGGTCTGTACCGCTGGGCAAGGGTGATCGCAGAAAGAAGCAGGGAAGCGCGTTCTGGGGATCCATGGTGCCCCTCGCCCGCCTGGGGCACCTTTTTCTCCCTCTTGTTGCCTGCCGCGGCTCTTCCCCTATCGGCCGTTCCGGAGGAAGAGGGGAATAGGCGCCCGCGTCCCCGCGTCATCACGTGAGCAGCCCTCCTTTTCCTCTCGGGTCGTCGGCGGTGGCGCACCGCTCGCGTAGATTAGCAGCGTCCACAAAAGTAAATAGTAAATTTAGGGCGCGGAAAACTGCGTTAGCCGGGCCAGAAGGAAAGAGAGCTCGTTTAGGGATGCGCACTGAAGTGTCAGTTTTCGATGTCCGTCATAGAGGGCATCATAGGCACTACACAACCCTGGGAACACAAGAAGATGTGATCCAGTGTCGCTGCTAGTCTGCGCGCCCAACTTTCGTCATGGTGCTTACAACTAACACCTCTTCGAGGATCCGCCACTGAAGCGTGGCTCATCTTGCCCTCTCCTTCCCTTCTCCTACCGGACCCGGCTCCTCTGTCTCTATTCTATTATCCAATTCGCCCTACATAGCGCCGTTGAGATGGTCCCTTTAGAGGAGACAGTTACAGCGCTGCGCACTCAATTTTCACCTATCCCCCCATATTATTAATAATCACTGAACGAACGCGCGGGCCGCGCACGCAACGGGCAGCCGAGAGTGCAAAGCGAGAGGCCTGACTCAGCGGACGGAGGCGACCACACCTTCGTGGCCCAGGTGACCAGAAATGTTTCCCATGCCTGCCTTCTGCGGCGCTGCTGCTGGCACGCGACCGAAGGAGGCCGTCCGAATTTGGAAGATCCCAATAAACGGTTTTGCCTACGGGCTATTCTCGAATAAATGTTTCCTTTAACGAAGCGTATACTTCGATATATATATATATATATATGTCTGTGTGTGTGTGTGTGTGAGTGTGTGAGTGTGTGAGTGTGTGAGTGTGTGAGTGTGTGAGTGTGTGAGTGTGTGAGTGTGTGAGTGTGTGAGTGTGTGAGTGTGCGTGTGCGTGTGCGTGTGCGCGTGTGCGCGTGTGCGCGTGTGCGCGTGTGCGCGTGTGCGCGTGTGCGCGTGTGCGCGCGTGCGCGCGTGCGCGCGTGCGCGCGTGCGCGCGTGCGCGCGTGCGCGCGTGCGCGCGTGCGCGCGTGCGCGCGTGCGCGCGTGCGCGCGTGCGCGCGTGCGCGCGTGCGCGCGTGCGCGCGTGCGCGCGTGTGCGCGTGTGCGCGTGTGCGCGTGTGCGCGTGTGCGCGTGTGCGCGTGTGCGCGTGTGCGCGTGTGTGCGTGTGTGTGTGTGTGTGTGTGTGTGTGTGTGTGTGTGTGTGTGTGTGTGTGTGTGTGTGTGTGTGTGTGTGTGTGTGTGTGTGTGTGTGTGTGTGTGTGTGTGTGTGTGTGTGTGTGTGTGTGTGTGTGTGTGTGTGTGTGTGTGTGTGTGTGTGTGTGTGTGTGTGTGTGTGTGTGTGTGTGTGTGTGTGTGTGTGTGTGTGTGTGTGTGTGTGTGTGTGTGTGTGTGTGTGTGTGTGTGTGTGTGTGTGTGTGTGTGTGTGTGTGTGTGTGTGTGTGTGTGTGTGTGTGTGTGTGTGTGTGTGTGTGTGTGTGTGTGTGTGTGTGTGTGTGTGTGTGTGTGTGTGTGTGTGTGTGTGTGTGTGTGTGTGTGTGTGTGTGTGTGTGTGTGTGTGTGTGTGTGTGTGTGTGTGTGTGTGTGTGTGTGTGTGTGTGTGTGTGTGTGTGTGTGTGTGTGTGTGTGTGTGTGTGTGTGTGTGTGTGTGTGTGTGTGTGTGTGTGTGTGTGTGTGTGTGTGTGTGTGTGTGTGTGTGTGTGTGTGTGTGTGTGTGTGTGTGTGTGTGTGTGTGTGTGTGTGTGTGTGTGTGTGTGTGTGTGTGTGTGTGTGTGTGTGTGTGTGTGTGTGTGTGTGTGTGTGTGTGTGTGTGTGTGTGTGTGTGTGTGTGTGTGTGTGTGTGTGTGTGTGTGTGTGTGTGTGTGTGTGTGTGTGTGTGTGTGTGTGTGTGTGTGTGTGTGTGTGTGTGTGTGTGTGTGTGTGTGTGTGTGTGTGTGTGTGTGTGTGTGTGTGTGTGTGTGTGTGTGTGTGTGTGTGTGTGTGTGTGTGTGTGTGTGTGTGTGTGTGTGTGTGTGTGTGTGTGTGTGTGTGTGTGTGTGTGTGTGTGTGTGTGTGTGTGTGTGTGTGTGTGTGTGTGTGTGTGTGTGTGTGTGTGTGTGTGTGTGTGTGTGTGTGTGTGTGTGTGTGTGTGTGTGTGTGTGTGTGTGTGTGTGTGTGTGTGTGTGTGTGTGTGTGTGTGTGTGTGTGTGTGTGTGTGTGTGTGTGTGTGTGTGTGTGTGTGTGTGTGTGTGTGTGTGTGTGTGTGTGTGTGTGTGTGTGTGTGTGTGTGTGTGTGTGTGTGTGTGTGTGTGTGTGTGTGTGTGTGTGTGTGTGTGTGTGTGTGTGTGTGTGTGTGTGTGTGTGTGTGTGTGTGTGTGTGTGTGTGTGTGTGTGTGTGTGTGTGTGTGTGTGTGTGTGTGTGTGTGTGTGTGTGTGTGTGTGTGTGTGTGTGTGTGTGTGTGTGTGTGTGTGTGTGTGTGTGTGTGTGTGTGTGTGTGTGTGTGTGTGTGTGTGTGTGTGTGTGTGTGTGTGTGTGTGTGTGTGTGTGTGTGTGTGTGTGTGTGTGTGTGTGTGTGTGTGTGTGTGTGTGTGTGTGTGTGTGTGTGTGTGTGTGTGTGTGTGTGTGTGTGTGTGTGTGTGTGTGTGTGTGTGTGTGTGTGTGTGTGTGTGTGTGTGTGTGTGTGTGTGTGTGTGTGTGTGTGTGTGTGTGTGTGTGTGTGTGTGTGTGTGTGTGTGTGTGTGTGTGTGTGTGTGTGTGTGTGTGTGTGTGTGTGTGTGTGTGTGTGTGTGTGTGTGTGTGTGTGTGTGTGTGTGTGTGTGTGTGTGTGTGTGTGTGTGTGTGTGTGTGTGTGTGTGTGTGTGTGTGTGTGTGTGTCTAGCTCAGCGGTAGAGCACCGGACGCGTAATTCGGAGGTCGTGGGTTCGGATCCCACCGGCGGCATGTGGTTGTTATTTCTTCTGGTTTTCTAATCAACTAGCTTTCAGCGGCAACTTTTTCATAATATTCTTAATCGAACAACAGCACAAAATAAATAAATAAATTATAAATCCCTCGTGTCCCTTGGTTTCTGTGGCTGTTGGCTTTTCTCATATATATATATATATATATATATATATATATATATATATATATATATATAGCGAACTATACGCTTCGTTAAAGGAAACATATTTATTCGACTCGACGTTTCGATCGGAAGACCGATCTTCTTCAGGAGTGATTTCACATTGTTAATGCATCCCCTTTTATAGGGGTGGGCACAAAACAGGTAAGTGGAAAACACAAAGCACATAGCAGAAAAATACGCATAAAAATTATTAGAGGCAGTGCGACCCACAAAAAAAAAGAGAGAGAGTGCGAGGAACAGGTACTCAGTAAGAAAATACAACGTCCAGATGCGGCCTCTGCTTTGTTGACAGTCGTGTCCAGCTCAGAGGTACTCGACAGGTGCGTGGCCGTTCAACAACTTTCGTAGAAAAATGCGAAAACTTGTTCCTTCTCCTGGCCGCGAGGACAAAAAAAAATAAATAAATAAAAAATCTGACCCTGCAACAGACAGAGCAGACAACAGAGAAAAAGAAAACGAGAAAATGAAAACAGCAAGGAAACCTCGAAAAAAAAAAGTGAAATAGGTAAAAGAAAACCTTTAAAGTAGTGCTTTTTATTTGCACCCAGTAATAATGCACCCACCCCCGGTTGAGGGGAAGTATTGGAAGGAATGTAAAAAAATGTAAGCTTACATAGTAAAATTAAAAAGGAAAAAAGAAAAGAGAAATTGTGTGGCATTCGCGGTACCACAAGGTGAGCACACCCGGGGGGGGGGGGGGGGGAACGGCACAGGTGTGACATGCAGAAAGGGTATGACCTCAGACGACTTAGTCAGTGGTGCTTTGTTTAATTTTGTAGGCCTCTGACCTCGGAAGAGAGGTGAGAGTGCCGTAAGTTTCATTAATGCCATTTTGCACTGTGTTAAATTTAAAAATAACATATGATTTTCGTTGCTCGCGATCACGAGTGTTTTTGAAGCCACTCTGTAGTATTGTTACTTTAAGTTTGTCAAACTCGTGGCCTTTCTCGCGGAGGTGTTTCGAAAGAGGGAGGTTGGGGAGGGATTGGGTATGTGAGCGGTGGTTATTAAATCTGAATCGGAAGGAATTGTCTGTTTGGCCTATGTATTGCATTCGACAGTCGCCACACTCGAGCATGTAAACCACGTTGCTGGAATCACAATTTACGTCTTCTCGGATAGAATGTTTGAAATTTGAATGGGTGCTTTTAGCAAGTGCCGTGGTTTCCATGTGTTTGCAGACTTGGCATCGGCTTGTTTTGCATGGTGTGCAACCTACAGCTCTCGGTTTATTGACTGTCGAATGGACAACATGGTTTTGCAGATTTTTTGGTCTTCTATATGTTACTTTGGGGACCGTTGTGAAGATTTTTGAAAGCCGGTCACTCTGTTCTATGATATTAAAGTGTTTTTTAGGATGTTGTTTATGTTCGGGAGATTATTTGTGAAGGTTAGTAGGAGATTACAGCACTGTGATGTTGGCTGAGATTCCTTAAGGAATCATTAAGGAATATATATATATGTATATATGGGTTGCGAAATCGTGAAGTACTAGACTGCTTATAAGAATATATAGCGAAGTATACGCTTCGTTAAAGGAAACATTTATTCAACTCGACGTTTCGATCGGAAGACCGATCTTCTTCAGGAGTGATATATATATATATATATATATATATATATATATATATATATATATATATATATATATATATATATATATATATATATATATATATATATATATATATATATATATATATATATACTTAGCGACCTGCCCACCGTGTCACGAAGCAGCTCAATTAATCGTGAGAGGCTGCTCGAGAAGAGCGACCTGGGTCGCAACGCAAGTCCCACTGACGGCAGCAGCTGCCATTGAAGGGCTGGCGCATTGCTTGACTGCTGCACCAGTGTGCCAGGAGTGCTATATAGGAAGACTCCCAAGGATCTATGAGTGTATAGGATGACCATTTCCGCATATATGGACATTAACCCATTTTCGATATCCGAACAACTGCCATCCGGGAACACTGGATCTGAACACTGGAACCGAAGTGAAAACCGAACTGCCAGCGCACCTAATTCGCATTTGGCCTAACTACTCAAATCGTCAATCATGTTTTTTTTTTCATAGTTCTCTCTTTCCTTTCTAATGACGCAACACCAGCATAAAGTCGTTAGGCAACGCATACACTTCAGGTTCAACATTGTTCGCTAAGAAGCAACGCGGTTTTGGTGCCTATGGGCTGCATGCTCGCCTCGCAGTCTGAAAGTCCTTGGTTCTTTTTTTTTTCGCGTCTTTGCAAAAATTTTTTTTTCTTTGCTAATGACTTCACGGTGGGGGGGGGGGGGGGGGGGGGTTTCTGCACTATTCTTCCTGGACGCCCACAACGACGGCGGGATTCGTTGCTAATGGGTCATATCAGGCTCCTTAATAAGCGGTGTCGGTGGAAGCTGCAAAGCAGGCGGGAATATTGTTCTCTCAGTGCCAAGACTTCTCTCAGCCAGTTTACTTGGCAACCAAAGATAGTGAAATCTGTCGTTGTGAACATGGTCAGCACACTGGTTGGATTGGATTGTTTAGTTGGGCGGTCATAAGGTGGTAAAAAAAATTAAGACTATTTGAGGCTGCCCAGACTGCTACTACGATTTTGTTTTTCATATAAGCTGTGTTTTGGTATTTCATCTTCCAATTTTACACCTCGATACAACGAACGCTACGATGACTGGCTTACTGCGAGTCTCAGCTGGGAAGAAAAATAACCATGTCTTAGTGTCGCAGTTGAGGCAGACTTCCGCTCGACAAAAGAAAAAAAGCTTCCTTTTTTTTACCGCTCCTTGAAACCCTCACAGAGCGCCCTCTTCCTGCACGGTTGTTCAGGCACAAGTCAAGAAGCGCCCCAGCCCATCTCATGCCCGCAGCTAAAGAAAGAGCAAAGCACACGACCGTCGAGGGCACACATTCAACCCACTGAAGCACCGATCTCCACGGGCCCTGCTTATTTAGAAGCATGGGAACACTAAGATATTGAGTTGAACTCCTGGTGGCCTCTTTACCATCTTTCCAGTGAGCTGAAACATCTGCAAAAGCTTTTTGTCGACTGTATTTTTCCTTGGCCAGTACAGAAGTTCAGCTTGGCATATACATTTTTATTGGATTCCAGGGGATCTCCGCTCTTCAGACATCGCAGAACGCGAATTTCGACGCCAGACGAAAGCGAACGGCGTCAATTTATGCGGATAAAATGTAAAAGCAGAGTGGATCAGCTTTTAGCAGATAAGGCATTGGGTTTCGCACACGGGCCTTCTGGCTTCAACGTCCATTCTCAACGTAGCCGAGGCGCCCGTTTTGTGGAGACCTTCGGGCCGCTCCTGACATCGTCACTATACTTTACCGTCGTATCTAAGGAGACATAGTCGTGTCTTGTTGACAGCGGCCGCACAGACACACGCGACGCGGGAAAATTGCAGAACAGCGCTGGGTACAAGACCGGGTTCCGGTGCCTCGTCATGTCGGCATCGTTTTATGCGAAGCACACTTTCGAATTCCTCCGCGTTTTCTTGCAGGCTATTTTCGAGTCCGCACTTCCGCAGAGAACAGTCTAAGAGCAAAGATTTGAAAATGCGGCCACCCTTAGTCGAGGTTCTAGCAGTAATGCGTTCACGAAGTATAGAGGCGCGAGCGCCTGTAGTAATAAAAACTGGTAAGGCGCAAGAAACGGGGACACAGAAGGCACACAAAACACAGGACAGCGTCAGTCCTGTGTTTTGTGTGCCTTCTGTGTCCCCGTTTCTTGCGCCTTACCAGTTTTTATTTCATCATGAACCAACTCGCCCAAACTAGAGTTTTACTTGGCCTGTAGTAAGTACAACTCCGATAATTAACTGATTAGTTCAGCCTAAAACTGTTCTCTGTTTTTATTCAAATGGTTTCTGTGTGAACGCCGCTGCAGTAAACGGTTGTAACCACGACTGTGACACACGTACAAAGATAATGACTTGGACATATTGTTGCCACATAAGTCTTATCGCCGAATAAAAAAGAAAGACAAAAACGGAAGGAAGAAACAAGCTCGGGCGCTGAACTTTCAGCGCTTTATTTCGGTAGCTTCATTGTTATGATAGGTGTTTCAGGAAAGCACGCCACTAATTTCTTAAATTGGTTTTGGTGACCCACAGATGGCTTCAGCGGCATATCAGTACCAGTGTTGGCGGACATCAGCACAGGTAGATCATGGCAACTTCTAAGCCGGTTGACTAATTTCTGATAATTAAATTTTTAACTCTCGTAGTTATAAAGCTGATTTCGAGTTTGTAGGCGCCGTTCGGAATAGCCAGATTAGTCTTTAGAATATAACGCGATTAGCTTTGGTGCTGTGGCTCAACAAATTTTCCCAATTCTGCATCCCGTTCGAAAAGCGCGCGCAAAGCGATGCCTTCTAGTACACGTCACTCCGTTGCACATGTGTCCCTTATTTTATAATGCCTTCGACTGCTGGCTTACCAATTGCTCCACCGCGCTCTGAAGTCCGACCTCTAGTGAGGCTGGTTGTTACCAGTCCCTATTATATTTGGCAGGTTCTTTAAAGCGTCAGTTTCTAGCTGAGAATGCTCTGAACGAGAAGTCGCCGCTGCGAAGAAGGGTCCTGGGTCACACAAGTACTTTCCACCAATCCGAGTGCTGCTCCCGGGGCTGTGCGGCTGTGACGGCGTTAATGCAGAATGCGTTTAAGAGCTGCTCGCCGAAGCTTCTCGTCTAGAGTTTTCGGACAGAAAGTTTTCGAAATGTGGCCACATTTTGAACCCTCCTGCAGAGTATTTATTTATTTATCACATTGAGCGACTTTTGGCATCGCAGTCCGGGTGGAGAGAGATGCAACGTAATCATACGACTGTAGTGGCAGGAAAAGAAGGGAAAAAATATTCACAGAAAATACAACGCATCATAATTTGTTACAAACAAACACGAGCATAAAATTACTGCAGTGCGGCAAACGATTCATTATATTTTGTCGAAACGACTTCCTGGAGCAACTTATCCCATTCATTTATTGTTTTTGGAAGCCGTGATTCGCTCTCACATAAATCCCCATTCTTGTCTCTATCTAATGGTGCAATTTTCAAGTCACTACTTGCAATTGCAATTGCAATTTTCAAGTCGCTATTTGCAATTCGAATACTTTGACGGACTATTTAATGCGCTGTATAAAGAAAGGAAATAATGTGGTGGGCTTGCACTCTCCTAGCCAGACCTCCTCTCCGCTTGTCCTCGCTCGCAGTTTCCTAGAGCGGCGGCAGCTTAGAAAGGACTTCGGGAAAGCTTGCTTTCACCTCTTCTCCTGTCCACCCGGCTCCTCTTCCGCCCGACCTCTCCGCCTCCTCATTCCTTGGAATTTCCGTGATGCGCCCGCTTCAGGGGAAATGCATTATGCATGCAGCAGACGGATTCAGCGAGGGCGAATCAGACTGAGGTCTCTCTTTTTAAGCCTTTGTACTCCAGTCGCGCAGGGGGTTCAAGCCGAACGAAGTTCACCAGCATGTGCCGGAGCCTCAAAATGCTACTTCGCGGTGTGTGTAGCTGCAGCGATCGCAGCATTAACGTCGATTACTGCACCAGCGGTGTTGGCAAGTACTGCAAAGGCTGAGCCTGAGACCCTTTCAGCGGTGCCTTTGCGGCTGAATTTTTTTAAATACATTCCAGCTACATTCCAATACATTCTTGTCTTCTTGTCCTGTGCAAATATAGGTCTTCACTACTATGATACAGGGCGGAAACAAAAAAAAATATTTGTGAGCATGGAGAAAGTGCAATGTTTTCCTGGCTCACAGTAGCAGAGTCAGGTGGCGAGCTTATCTAGTGACAGCCGTGGTGACCGCGCACAAAAACCCTATCACGTAGAATTCAATAGCATGCCGGTCAAAGGCACTTTCTCGTCAAGCTGTTCTCCAGCTTTTTTTTTTACCCACTGCCTTCTCTGTTGATCTCATCTAACAATAAAGCCTGTTTTTATTGGTAATATAATATTGTTATGATTATGAAACATTATAAGAGTGTGCGTCATAAAGTTCATGGTATGGTAAAGTTGTATGCTGATAAACTAACAAAAAATTATTTCTTTCAAAAACTTGCGCAAGTCCCTGCCCATAGATTTGCCTCTCTTCTTGCATGGTCCTAATTAGCACACATGCCAGTCACAGTTAACTCCTGCAGATTTCTGAAATTTCTTAAAATACCTTGCCTTGTTCTTTGCTACTCACTTAACCTGGCACAGTCGGCTTACGTTTCCAGCAGGCTCAGAAGTGTTGCGTGGCTTCTCTGTAGTGTAAAAACCTTCGTTTTACTGTCGGTGAAAAAAAAAAAGCAATAATGGATGCACTGGCTTACAGTGCACTGAGAGACGGAATTACTATATTTGCACTTAGTACTGCATGCTGACAATGCCGCATTGAGAGCATCCTAAAGGACATGCTGAAATCTGTCGGATACAATTCCGCCTCAGCCAACAGTGAAAATCTCTTTTTATCTTTTGCTCTCTCATCTTGGAAAACTCCATTTATCCAGACACTCTCACTGCGTGATTTTTGGCACTCTTAGTTCACAAAAAAATGTGGTGCATTAAGAAAAAATTCCCACTTTAGTTTTCCTTCTGCTACTTAATACGGTAAGGCTAGGTGTGTATGTGTTCCCAATATGCTCAATAAGCTCTATGATCATATCTTGGCTGCGACCTCAAAACGAACCTCAAAACGTGTCTTCATGCTATTGTAAACTGTTTGCTACTCTTACCTCCTCTTTTTGAGTTACATGGTCTCTCGCTCACTTTTCTAGAATTCATTGTGCACTCGTGATTTTTATTACTGTCCTTATTCTGTACAGCAGTTGTATTGCCATTATTTTTCGTTCACCGATGTCGCCAGGCATAGTCATGGAAGCCTTCCTATTGGCTTTGACAGTCCTCTGATGTGCTTGTTTGTAGGATTTCAATAAAACCATCATTACTATTTGTTGATCCAATCGGTTTCTTCCCTTCCGTCGACTGGTCACATTTACAAGAATTCAAAAATGTCGACGAACAAGTCAGCTGATTCACTGGACAAATTCGTATCGATATGTGCCAGTACATACCGTAGTGCACTCCTACTCGTTGTAAGTTTCCTTACTACTTTTCCTTGAAACTAAGAGCGGCGTTAAACGTTGACGATCGGGCCCACTATAAAGCGAAGCGCTCTGGGCTTCACAACCGACAGGTGAATTTCTCTGATAGCGTTCCCTTTGCAGACACCTGTAAACGGGATCACGGTTTCTATATTTAGGCTCTGGAGAGGAGTGCGAATCCTACTAATTTCTGGCGATATGCTTCGTAATCATTCCAATAACTGTGATTGGCATATCGGCCTATTTTACTATCACGGAACTTAAATTCGGGATGTTGCTTACAGTTCTCCCCGACACTTTTCTTCTGCGTGCAGATCTGAACGTTGTGATCCCGCATACCTTCTGGTGCACGTAATTCCGTTCTTTTTGACGAGAAGGTAATCAGCGACAGTATTATTCTTCTGAAACCAACTTTTTCCCCTGGCCCTGACGGCATTCCTGCCACCATAAAAAGAGCTTTGAGTTGTGTCTTTCTGAGTCTTTCGTACACGTTCTAAACACGATATTTAATAACTGTTTGAAAAATTCTACCTTCACCCGCATGGGGAAATCGACACGCGTATTCCCTGATTGATTCCGTCGTCGCTGTTTCTCAGCCGTTACTCCTTGAAAAGCTTCTGCACTCTGGCAACGAAGTTTCAACTACAGCCCTCTTACGCGTCTATCTCCTTGATTGCTCCTGCTATGTCAGCATCGATGGATAGACCTCATTTGTCTCATTGGAACTGCTGCAGTTCCCCTGGGACCTGTATTAGGCTCATTTCTCTTCTATGTTTTTACAAACGACGTTTATTCCGTGGTGAAGAGCTCCTCATCACTCGTATATGCTGATGATGTAAAAATATTTGAGCTTATACAATCTATTCAGGATTGCTCTTTGGTGCAGCCAAACTTATCTACCTTCTCTAACTGGTGCTCGAAGAATGGACTTCTTGAATTCTTCTAAAATCAAGGTAACCTCCTTTACGCGTAAAACGAAAGCCTTCAATGATCTTATTATCCGAACTGTATGCAATTTGTCCAGGGTTGCCGAAATCAATGACCTCGGTGCACTTTTTAAAACAGCGCTCAGCTTCTGCCCTCATACTAATCGCGTTGCGCTGCGCGCTGTGCGCGCATTGGTCTCGTCTGAATGTTTTTGAGGGAGTCTCGCACCGTAATTATTTTATGCGTTCGTACGTTTACCAATTCGAAATATGCGTCCGTGGTTCGGGGTGGATCTTTTAAATAGATCCCTGGCCAAATCAACAGAGTTCAGAAAAAAATTGTGCCCATATTCAGCCATCGTTTCCCTTGCAGGACATCTACCTCTCATGGTTAAAGAATGCAGCGCGAAAAGACAAGGACAAACGAAGAAGTGGACAGGACTGGCACTGAGGACAGCGCCAGTCCTGTCCACTTCTTCGTTTGTCCTTGTCGTTTCGCGCTGCATTCTTGAACCATGATCACTAAACAACAAGCCCAAACAGCCGCTTTAGTTCATCTACCTCTCGTTCGACCCCGAATAGCTCACTGCATTTTCCCCTCTCCTTGCTGCCGCTCCGTCTGGGCTGACGTGACTTTTTTGCACAAACTCATTCATGGTCATGTCTGAGCCCCCAGCTCCGCGCGGACATTCGTATTGTGTGGAAAGAAAAAAGCAGAAAATAATGCAGACCGTTTCTAGTTCCTGCATTTCTCGCCTCAAACTCCCACACCGGATGCACAACTGCTCATTTCGTGACATTCCAGCCTATAGGGCTCTTTACGAGATGGAGAGCAGGAACCACGCACGGAATAGGGCCGAACAAATTGAATACGGGATTGGATGCTCCCGCCCACCCGGAGGTGTTGGGAAGGTGTCTGCATGCCACTGCGGTGGTCCGGTACCTGGAGTTCGTCATCGCTGTGGCAGCCCCGGTTGACGGGTGGATTTCCCCACCGGTCTTCGCACGGCAGATCGTCGTCTCTTGGGAGACGGGTCGGCCCCCTCTAGCCATCTCCCTCGCTCCTCTGCCCCATCGTCCTTGGCCGGCCTTTCTCTCAGCTCGGGTCGTTTCATCTTTTCTTATTCTCCGACTTGTTGGCCTCCCCGAAACGGACGCTGGAGTCGTCGTCACCGCGTCATCTCCGCATTCCTGCGCGTTGTTCCTCGAACCATCGACTCGCTTTTGGGACACAAAGGGAATGAGCCGGTGAAATTGCAGGGAGGTCGATGACTCCCGCCCCGCGCGCAACGCTGTTCTGTCCGGCCGGCCATAAGCGGCCGTCACAATGTCTTATTTCCTTCGTCTTGATATTCTCCAAAACTAACCATGCGCGTTTATATCTCAGCTTCAGAGGATGGCATTTTGAAGAGTCCTTCTTTATCACATCTAACTCGCCTCTTTAGAGTACTGTTGTTATTTGTTTATTATTTCTCTTCAATTTTCGTTTTTCTGATTTGCTACGTCCTTTGTGTATGTTTGCATTGATCTCTTTTGTTTAACGCCGCGGTTTTGCTCCCGACTGTTTGTATCTGTTTTGCTAATTGCATAATTAATAATGCATAATGAATTTTTTGCCCTGAATTGGTTTTCATTCTTTTCAGCCTAAATATGTTCTCCGCGAAATGTGCACCTATAAATCTTCCTTTTTACCGCTTTCATTTTGCACGAGTCCCCTGTTCACTGCTGCTGTCGCTTCTCCTTTTTATGTTATTTCATTCTTCATTTCCTGCCACCTCTTGAATGCAGTAGGACGTTCTTGCGGGCTAGTTGGCTCATTTTCGAGGAAGGTTGGAAACTGCGCAATATAACGAGGGCGGGAGGTAAAGAAACCAATGCGCCCGTGGTACCGTATTCGTTTTTTTTTGCCTCCTGTCCTCGCTCTTTCGCGTAATTTCTATCAATGTGAAATGTGCAGGTATACTTCCTTTTCCCTTTTATGCTGCAGTACCAAGACCGCACGGTTCTTCTTCTACACATTATATAAACATTGATTGATTGATTGATTGATTGATTGATTGATTGATTGATTGATTGATTGATTGATTGATTGATTGATTGATTGATTGATTGATTGATTGATTGATTGATTGATTGATTGATTGATTGATTGATTGATTGATTGATTGATTGATTGATTGATTGATTGATTGATTGATTGATTGATTGATTGATTGATTGATTGATTGATTGATTGAAACCTCGATTGTAAACTTCGCCTAATCTTGCCCAACAGTTGCTTCTCACACTGCATGAATTCAAATCAAAATTGAGCTGCGAAGCCAGTGCAATCGATCGGCTTGTGAAAAAAGCACAAATAATCGTTTCAGCTAGCATTTGTTCTAGATTAAAAAAAAACACACATGGCAGCTTCTGCCCCGGTTAGCACTAAAAATGAAAAGTTCAGCAAAATGGATAAACTTTTATGACAGCAACAAACCCGGAAACATGGTTGTCCCACGCCGCAAACATGTCAGGTTTTTTTTTTCCACTAAATCTGCAACGGTCTAAAAAAAAACGTTGGATCATTTAGCATGGAATTACCCGCCAGCCTGCAGCTACTTTTTTCAATATGTAGTTGTTGACTTTCTCCCGCAGGAATTGGCTTGCGGTTCACAGAGGACGGAAAAGAAAGGCCGTTGTCTGGGATACGATTGCCCCGGGCTAATCCCCGGGTGACAGAGGGCGGTTTTTCGGTCTCGGGAAACTCGTGTAATGATCTCAGAAGGTCACGAGCGCCATGATGCCCGCAGCAATGCGGGCTGGGGAAGGCAGCTTGCGGGGGTAATCAAGTTTCTGGAAGAGCGTATCTTTTTTTGAGCTTTTCGTTCGTACTGTTCGCTACAAAGTACATTAAAAATGTATTTACGGGAGCGTACGTTCTCGCAAAGCAACCACATGCAACATACACGTCGGCTGACGCTTCCATAGAGTTGAAGATTTTATAGACAGAGTAGCAGGTGCCCCTGATGCTGCCCTAAAGTTTGAGGAAGCTGTTTGCTCGACAACACCTGAGTAATACTACACATACGTCTTTTTTGGACTTTGGCAGCGTCCACGTTCTAGTAATCCCGCAGGATTAAAGCACAGGAAGCGGTAGGAGCGGTGACCTATTAGCAACCATCTTTAATCTTGGATTGTTGGTGTGGTTCAGCTGCGTGTTAAAAAATAACACGCAGCATTTAAAGAATAGAACGGAACGACATGGCTTTTTTCTACTTTTCGTGCTAGCTTCATTTTCGCTTTCGTCGTTTTTTCAAAGTTAGTTTGTTGCCTGTGAATTTTTCAGTGTTAATTTAATTTCGATCCAAAGCCGCTTAGCTGCTTTACAATCTCATGCATGAGGAGCGCCCTGCAGAGTTTACTTCCTTGTGTGATTGTGCGGAGGGATTTAATTGGGACCTACAAAAGAAAAAAAAAGTTCATATTTTAAAAAAAGACAAACAGTCGGACGCGCTGCCCATTGCGCTACTAGTTTTGGCCGTTCTTCTCTATTTCACCGTAAACTTCTCGTTGTCCTGCGACGCTCTCCCAGGCGCAATCATCGGCGCTTATGCGAATCAAGAAATATTCTCTTCCTTTCTCTCCAAGGGCTGAAATATCCTAATAAAGGTCGCGCGATTAATAAAGCATTTGCCACAAAAAAGGCACAGCATCAGCGAATTTACAGGCAACAAACGCACGCACTAATTTATTTAAAAATTATTTTTTTCCTCGTACAGTTAGTCAGTGGAACGATCTGCCAGCTGAAACTTTTCCCACTGACAATTTTGACCAGGCGTTACTTATGTATTTTGTAACGTAATATTCTGTGTCATTTTCCCGTCTTTTCATTCAGTTGTGTTTTTTCTGTGTTTTTTCTGCGCAGTAGAGCATACAAGTGTATTTTGTTCTGATTATGCGAAGGTCGTTATTGTGCAAAATGGTTGGTTGGTTTATGGGGTTTAACGTCCCAAAGCGAATGGAAATGCGAACTTGTTCATTTTTGTTCACTTTTTGCTGCTCCCCTTATGTCAAACACAAGAGAAGAACTTATCACTTGATGTTAATGAAATGAAAATGTTTTACATATGTCCACCTGCTTGGTCTCCTTGAGACCGCAGTACTTGTAAATAAATAAAATAAATAAATAAACAAAAAATTACCACAAAGTTATGTGACCAAACATGTACGAACCCACTGCCCAGTGCGAAGTATGAGCCCACGTTTCAGTATCACCAGAAGCGTCTCCGCAAGCAGATCTCCACTGCGCTGTCTCTCGAAGCGACAGACGCAATACTTACGTAATGCCCATAGCGCGTGGTATGGGAGTTTGTTTTCCCAGAAAACGAATACCATGCGCCGCAGTGTTAATGTCCTGCTTTTAGATCCACTCAATAATCGACTAGAAGGGGGAATTATGGGGCCCGAAAGAAAGAAATGTCCAGTAACGACGCTCCACCGCTAAAATGTACAAGGCGCGACACGAATAACGGAGACACCAAAAGCGGTGCTGTTTTGGTTTTATTGGCCAATGGTTAGCGGTATCAGGCCAATATATATATCAAAAGTGATTTCTTGGCAGCTAATTGATTAATATCAGATAAAGTCACCAGAAATTGAAAAACACAACAGGATTTAATTCACGACGTTTCGGCTGGAGGGCCACCCTTTTTCGAGTATGAAAAAGGCACTCGAAAAAGGCTGGCACTCTAGCCGGAACGTCGTGAATTAAATCCTGTTGTGTTTTTCAATTTCTGCCGACTTTATATTATATATATATATATATATATATATATATATATATATATATATATATATATATATATATATATATATATATAAGAAAAAAGGATTGAGTGAGGGGCTCGTTATACATATTAGAGAAGCCAACAGCCACAGAAACCAAAGGAGATTTTTTTTATGTTTATTTATTTTGTGGTGCTGATCAATTAAGAATATTACTGAATATGTTGTTGATTAAAAATAATTTATTGGAAAAGCAGAAAAAAACAACCACATGCCGCCGGTGGTGACCGAACCCACGACCTCCGAAATACGCGTCCGGTGCTCTACCAGCAGAGTGCTCTACTACCAGGCAGTCTCAGCAGATTCCCTGGGCGTACTTTAAATACACTTCTGTGAAATGAACCAACATAGTTATGCCGATATATAGGTGGATGGAATAAACTTTTTATCAGCAGCCGCGTCATCTGTCTTGTAATCTCCGAGCAAAAAACAGTACAAAAAATATTACCAATGTCCTGCGCATATGCGTGCAATTAAGAAGGATGAATAAAACTAAAGGAAACAAGGGGCATACTAAATACAAATAAGTTGGCTACATTTCTATAAAGTAGGTTCTATTACACAAGTTTATGACCTAAGAAAGCGTGAGAAACTCCTTCCAATGCACTTTACAAGAACAGAAACTGTCGGCAGGCGTAAGTTACCGGAAACAACCTATAAAATAACAGACACAAAGGAAACAATGGAGGGAGAAGCCTCAGGGAGCTTGACAACGTTTCCACACGGTTTTCTTCGTCTTGTCGTCACCTGGCCCAAACAAAGACGAGTCCTCTTGTTGAAACGTTGTCAAGCTCCCTTAGGCCTCTCCCTCCCTTCATTTTCTGTCTGCAAGAACAATCCACCTGCCCTCTCTCTACCATGCACTCCGTAAGGTAGCTGGTTTTATTCGCGGCTGAACTCCCAGGTAGCCTTTGATGAGGTATGCGATTATAAGAATGTTGCAGTTGTGACCGAGCGCTTGTGACTGAGTGTGACTCAGAACAAATAACGAATTAGTACCACCACAACTTGATTAATGTCAACGCCACAGAGACTAAGCTAGTTTGTTTCTAGAGCCCGTATGAAGCAATGCGAGTGTCGAGGCCATTTTTTTCTCCATTCTAGTAGCTGCACTACCTGCAATGATGCCCCTATGGAGTAGGTGTTTCTAACAAACGAAATACTTGAGTTTTATAAGCAACGCTGTCAGTGGCTCACTCTAGACATGAGCTTCGGCGCCGGCGTCTGCATCGAGAGCTGGTGTAACACGTCACGTAACCGGCGCGGCTCACCTCACCGTAATGTGACAAGCAGGGAGGAGACGTCTGAGCGCACTACACTCATGTGGTAGAGCCTGCTCATTTAAAGAACAACTGAAGGACGAAGTTTAGGACTCGGTGAGCTTCAATGCACCTAATAGGTGAAACTTGCTGTTAAATAATGCGAAGTCTTTTTGCGCTAGCGTTTGAATAAAGCCGCTTGGGCTTTCAGTCTTCTGTGCAGCGCACAGCACCGGGGAAGAGAAGCATGTTGACGTCATTTACGGTGGCGGCGCATTTCCAATGAAGAAATGCTTTCTTTCGAAGAAAGGAACCAACGCCACTGAAGGCGAAGCCCGCGGAGCGTTGCTCGGCAACATCCGACGACGGACGGCAGGGTGCGGGCGAAGGCAGCGGAAATTTGAAATCTCACCAGCCGTGAGGACATTACCGAGCTTCTCTGTACTTAATCAACGCTGTAAAATGAAGCCCGAGATTCAATTGGCGATTACGTCACCATTTGATATGCTAGAGCGAGAAAACCTGTCGAGCTTTACATAAAGGCCTCATAGATTCGAGTCCCAGAATGTGGTGTAATTCTAACATGCAAATGGTTCAGCCTCCCTTCAATCGCTACACCGGCACTGGTCAAACACGCTAATCAGAAAACAAAATCCTGGAGTCATATTTTGTTAAAGATTCATCCCGGAACATACAGTTGGCTTACGTTTGTGGAGAACTTCACCAAACTGCCTGTTTATTGCATGTGAGCATACCAAACATTCCCTGTGCTTCTTGGTTGCGGAGACTGTTGGATTCCGTCATGTTTACTGCATGGTTAGAAATCACAAAATTAAGAGGTTAGGTAGTTAAAGCTGCCGAGGAAATTTATATGAAATGGTAATGTCCAAAAAATCATGGCGTAATGATAGAAGACGTGCTGCCATGGAAATAAATATTACTGAGATTATGAAAGGGGACATCATTAAGGAAAGCCTTATAAGCAATGCAAAAGAGTAAAGCACCAGGGGAGGACCGAGTACAACAACGGCGGAGAGATTTTGTTAGAAATCTTGCTACCCTGTATAAGCAATGCCTCGTTGCTTTAAGCGTAACAGGAATAAGAAAAATGCCAGCACAACATTATAAAGGGGATGTTGAAGACTAAAACTGATCAGCTTTCGCCCCGTAGCTTCCAAGGTATCCACTTAAACGATCACTAAGCAACCAGAGAAGTGTTACACTAAGGGAACATGGTTGTTTTCTGAAGTGATACTCGGGGACAGGGTAAACCCCATCTTTCCCATGTATTTTGGGGCATATTGTGGTGCACGTTTCTCAGCAACTAATAAAGATAGCGGCAAGATATTTACTTCATTTTGTTCAGAATTCCATCTTCTAGCCGCTGTACCAAAATTATTTTAGTATGTGAGAAATAAAATAATTGGTGATTTTTTTACTTTGTACACACTAGTTTTGACCAGATTTTGTACATAGTTTTATTTTAAAATAAACACTGTTATTAACACGCTTATAATTTTGGTACAGTAAATTGCCACATATATCTACTGTATGCACAAAAAAATCAACCTGATATCTATTGTCATTTCGAAAATAATGGTACCGACTTAACAAAAAATCTTGTTTTAAGAAAACTGAGTTTAAAGTAAACAAAACCGTCAATGCCGAGATTTCGACTTAGCCAACCATTTTGACCAATTTATTCAGTAGACACCAGCTGCATAGTCATCATCTAGGTCAGCTTGTCGCTTCTTTCACTGCCGTTTAACTTCTCGTGCCTGTTTTGTCACTTGCTGCGTAGCTCGATCAGCGAATTAAACTCTACGCCGATCGACTTGCTTCAGCCAGCGGACAGTGTTGCTGCCTGGACTTAGTACGCATGGCTCAAGAACCGTAGTTCTTGCGATGGCACCATCATTGAAGGTCAGAACAGCATCTAATGTAGCAATCTTCAATGTCTGTAGGCCCACAAAGACATTTTTTTGAGCACGCTCCCATACGACATTGTTGAAGGACTCGTTTGGTACTGGATGGTTGCCAGAGAGCTTGGATGGTTGCCAGAGAGTTTAGATGGTTGCCAGAGAGTTTTCTCTTTCAGATAAATTTAGGAACGTTTCAAGTTTTTTAAGTTTTCGTAAGAGCGCAGAAAACACACCGCTCGTAAAGGGGGTGTGTCGCTGACCGCTTTGCTTTCAGACAGCTGTTTCATGTTGATATAAATTGCACAGAACGAAGTGTGAAACATCAAATGATGCAGAAAAGAATGTACTTTCATATTTAGAAAAAAACTAAAAAACAATTTTTTTAGACTTTTTGCTTACCCTGTCCCCTTAATAGACAACATTCACGCTAACAGTCAGGTTATAGGAAAGTATTTGCAATAAGATCAACCCCTGTATATAGCGTTCAAAAATTACGAGCTACCGCTTTATTCACTCGGAGCATCAGCGGCCGCGGAAACGTTGAGTAACCGCGGTTTGGAAGAGGCATTTTTAATACCTGCAAGAGCTGCGCAGCGACCATGGTCCTCCACAAGAAAAGTGATGAAGTAGCAATCAGCAACAGCGTCCGGCAAGGTGACACAATCTTTTTCCTGCCTTTCACCGTCTCTTCGCAAGAGGTATTCAGCAGGTTGGACTGGGAAGAGTCAGGGATGAGTTGTTGTTAAAGGATACTAGTAACCGGCGATTTCTGATGACATTACGCCGCGCTTGGCTCAGGGCAGGAACTTCGTCAAAAACTGAGGACTTAAACACCGGATTGCGGGAGTACAGGAATTAATATGAAGAAAACTAACGTTCAGACGTCTGGTAAGCTGCCCGGAGTTTGCAATAGGCAGTGAGTTATTGTAAGTCACAAAAAAATGCATCAATTTAAGTCAAGTCGTGACAATGACAGCGAAAGAGCTAGGAGTATACGAATGGGCCAAGTCCATTTGGGAATTGCTCTCTGCTCATGAATGAGCAAGAGCAATATTCAGCACTCTTCGAGAGGAAAATATGTAATAGTTGTATTTTGTCAGCACGCACCTTCGGGGCACAAACTTGAAGGCTAAAGAAAAGACTTGAAATTAAATTGAGGACGACGCAGAGAGCAGAGATAGCAGTAGGAGAAAGGAAGGGAGCGGAATGGGTTTGGGAACAAACTAGCTAATTGCATCCGAGCTGAAATCAAGAAGAGGAACAGAGCAGGCAATCTATGTTCCTTGAGGATAACGGAGTGTATTCCTGTACAAGCCAAACGCCGCAGGGGATGGCAAAAAAAAATTAGGTGGTCGGAGGAGTTTAAGAAGTTTTCGGGCGATTAGGGTGGTTGCGGAGGTCACTGGGAGAATACGTTTGTCCTGGAGTGGACGGAAGTGCGTTGATTATTATAATGATAATGATGGGTAAAAGGTTATGTATTTTCAAGACTGCAATAAAATTAATCTTGTAAACAAAAATTTTTGAGCGCAGGAATGGTCATCTGTAATAATAAAAAGCAATTGTATTTAAACACAAACAGGAAATAAAAAAGAAGCGCTTCAATGTAAATAACAGCAATGAAAAATTGTTTAGTGACGAGACACATATATCAAGAACAACTTAAAATGGTGTTACTACAGGATATACATATACATACATATATATATATATATATATATATATATATATATATATATATATATATATATAGAGTATAGAATGACTTCATGAAAAGATATCTGGTATGAATAGTACTTCAGGATGATGAAGTACTAATTTGCAGCCAATATTGTCGCTACTGATATAGACTTCGGGACTACGAATTGATACTTTTAATGCAGGAAATTCTTTAACGGTTGGCCAAATTAATCCAGTGTTGAACTGTGCGTAATTGATGGCTCCAGGGCGTTATTTCTTCACTACAAGAGAAAAGAATGAGTCCCAAAACAATCGGAATGGCATGAAAAGTACCTTAAAGTCGATGAGTGCTTATATCGTGTGGATCTTGTATTTTCTATGCTCATATACCTGAAAGTATCCGCACTGAAATGGTGATACACGAGTTAGTACAGAAATATTAATCGTGCTACTACGGCTCGGTTTTTAGGCAGGAGACCAGCTTTCTTAAGTCACCAGTTGGCGAGTCAGTCATTTTTTATTTGTGAAAAATATAAGTGGTATCGTTTCTTTGCAGCCCTTCTGGTTTCTGTGTGTTTTGTTCAATACCTGGGAACCTTATGACTTTCACGAATTTTATTGCCGATCTTATACAGGTTTTATACGCCAGCACTTTGATTTTGGGTGGCGCTCCTCGCAGGCATCTTCTAAGAAGGAAGTAACCTTCGTGAAGCGGCTCCTATTACGTGATTTGCACAACAGCACCATAAGAAGTTATGCGTGAGGATCAAGCCAAGGCAATATTATTCGCTGACTGGGGTTAGTAGTTGAGCAGATAAGGGAGAAGAGCGGCTCGTTATGACATACAGGGCGGAAGCCAATAGTCGCCGAAACCAAGGAACATGGGGGATGTTTCTGTTTTTTTAATAATTTGTTGTGTTCATCAATGGGAGGTTAATAGGGCAATTATTTTAAATATAATTGATTAGAAAGCAAATTCGGTGACTTCTCGCTTCCGTCATGTATGGGATTAGTAGTGTTGTAATGCTATACGAAAAATATAACCTTCGTTTTTCCTCGTTGTCGGTAAGTAAGCGGATTTTTTAGCACTTTGTTCCGTTTGCGACTTCATACAACGCTCTGATGCAGTTTCCAGGGTGCTGTTTGAAGGGCAACTGCAGAACTTTTTTTAGAATTTCGCGATATTCAAGAATTCAAATCCACATAGGCTGTAAGTAAAGCATGCCTAGTGTTTTTGCACCAGCATTTAAAATAGCGACGTAATCGGTGATTGAAGCTAGCGCTTCTCCTCAATGCACCAAAGGAGTGCAGGAAAATTCAGCGTGACGTCACGGAAGGTATGATTTCAAATTACCTCTGTCGTCAGCCTCACCCTGCCCTGACTCGTTAGACGCTGCCAAACAACTCTCGGCAGGGTTTGCCTTCGGTGGCGTTGGTTTTTTCTTTCAAAGCAGGCGTTTGTGCTTTGGAAATGTATCGGTACCTTCGATGACGTCATCATGCACTGCGAAGAAGCTTGAAGGGCGTACGGATTTCAATCGGCGATTACTTCACTATTTCAAGTGCTAGCCCAAAAAGACTTCGCATGCTTTACCTGCAAGTTTCACACATTCGACCCTCTTAAGCTCGTTGATTTCTAAAACCTACGCAGTCTCCCTTTAAGCTGGCATGATCTTCAAGGGACGAGTATGCAGTCCTCTGCGAACAGCCTGATGGCTACATGCATATTTGTCGGAAGGTCGTACGATTACAAATAAAATTGCAACCAAAACGCATCCTTGGCCTATACCGGAGGTAACGCGCGTTTTTGGTGAGATCTGCTTATTAACATGCACAAACAAACAACGATTATATAAGTACTCATGAATCCAGGACATCACCTGTCGTTGGTTGTAATTTATTTTTTGCCTTTACATGGAAAACGCGATAGAAGGCTTTAGAAATGTCTAGAAAGGTGAGGTCGATCAATTGCTTCTGGTTCTAACACTAAGGGAAATGTATTAGCTCCAGCAGTTGGGTTACAGTTGATAGTCCTTTTCGGTACCATGCTGAAAGAGTGATAAGAAATTATCATGTTCAAGATATGTGTTTATATATTTAAATTAGATCTGTTCCACACTTTTAGGCAGAAACGTCTTTGCTACCTGATTTGTGTAAAGCGGTGACTTCTGCTGTTTTCCATTCTCTTGGTGTTTTACCAGTTGATAGGGATTTATTTAGTAATATACACAAGTATTTGGCTATCCACTGGGAGCACCTTTTGGGAAAAAAAAGTTAGTTGTAAGGTCCCATCCAATTATTCGTGTCTAGGTTGAGTAAAAGATTTAACATTGCCGTCTCTGTTACTGAGAGTAGTTTAAATGTTTTGTACTACAGCAAGCGTGTTGGTGCGGCAAACTTCTGCCGTCTTTCGTAAACGCGGATTGAAAGTAGCTGATCAATTTGTTCGTTGTATTCTGGGTTTCTTGTTCACAGCCGCAGCTAACTTTATGATATTTAGGTTTATGGTTTACCAAAAGAGTAATTTTTTTTTCAGCTGAGGAGAGTGTAGGTAAGATAATTTCTAGCTGCCATTAGCTCACAGTTCATGCCGTTAATGGCGGCACTTAGCCTGGTTCTTTCTTTGACATTTGACCTTTCGTTTAAATTTAACATTGATATTTCGTATTATCCATGGATTGTGGGTTGGTAACGATTTCCTTTTACTCGGTATGTATTTACGGAGGCAAATGCAGTCTTTGAATTTGTTCCATTTTGTCTCGATTATCTGTGTTGATGTTCTTTGACAGTTCTTCGAATGGGGCAAGTGAGATGTCAAGATGTGAAGCGATTTCAGAACAATTTAAGTATAATGTTGTGTCAACGATTATTTCGGAGCAGAAGAAATGATACTGCCTGGCCTACTACATTAAATCCGGGAATCTAGAATTAACCTCTAATAAGAATAGCAAGATTAACCCTCCACCTCACAATTTATGTTTGCAAAGAGCCAAAGAAAATGCCGATTGTTTTATTGCTCCTTTGGATGTGACCATAAACAGAGCGGAAAGAAACAGCGAAAAAACGAAATTTATTTTCATATAGAACACTGAAAAAATTTACTGAAAGAGCAAGAAAAAGTACATCTTCACTGCAAGACTCCTGCAGTAGTTCGGTTTCACTGCACATTATTTTCAGCAGGGTGTCAAACCGGAATTTTTTCGGGTTTGGTTCAGGTTCGGGTTCACACCTTTCGGGTTGATTTTCGGGTTCAGCTCCAGAGCGACATTCCGTCCGGAACCGGTTCGGACCCTACTGAACCGATTCAAACGGGTTCAAACGAGTTCAGGACAAAAAAGAAATTGGAACGCAGATGGGTTTTAATTAACCTTGTTATGGTATTTACTTCTTTCTGGCGCATCGATATATATAAAAATATTTGTTTCATGCGAGATGTTCTCACATTACCCACTTCATTTATTGCCCGCGGCAAAAAGGCGAATTTACGACAAGAGCCGCAATATGAAATTAACTCGATTTTTTTCTATATCGGCTGTGTACGCTATAATATGTCTGATTAAGTATGAGGCGAAAAGCTGGTGGATTTCGCATCTACAAAACCCTCCAGCTTGAGCAGTTTCGGAGTCCTCGCCGCGCGAATAGTTGGTCATCATGAAGCTCTAGTCAGTCGGGAATTTCTCGTACGCAGTGCACTTACGCGGGCGCCGACATGACCGCCGCACGCGCCCTCTACGTTCCCGCGCACTATTGAGAAAGGAAGCTGTCATGTATCGGCACCTGTATACAGACATACAATTTTCCGTCGCCCCGAAACCGACTTCCCAGCCAAGCCCTCCCTCTCCTACATGGTACGAAAATATGCGAGAACCTTTGAACCGCCCATCCCCAACCCAAAGAGAGTCTCTTGAGAGCGCTGGCTCTCCCTATCCAGAGCTTACCAAATATGGTTTATTTAAATCACCTCTTCGATATCCCCTTTGTGACTCGCGTTACATATATCGAGCCCCTAAAACTTAATATCTTCAGAAACACAGCTAATCGTGGCTTCTCGCTAGTACAGTGACAAATTAAGACTTTAGCCTATTATGATGACTCGGCCTCTTTTGTTCTGATAAAAAGAGTATGATAAAAAACACGCTTGGATGGGTTGAGAACGCTTCTTTTCTGCATGGACGCAAATTGGTAACATCTTCGTTGGGATGTGCGTGCGTGCGTGCGCGTGCGCGTGTGCGTGTCCGCGTGTCTGCGTGCGTGCGTGCGTGCGTGCGCGTGCGCGTGCGCGTGTGCGTGCGTGTGCGTGTGCGTGTGTGTGTGTGTGTGTGTGTGTGTGTGTGTGCGCGCGCGCGCGCGTGCGCGTGCGTGCGTGAGTGCGTGCGTGCGTGCGTGCGTGCGTGCGCGTGCGTGCGTGCGCGTGCGTGCGTGCGTGCGCGCATGCAGCCTCCAGCCTTGATGCAGACCACACCCAGGCGGCCGCACATCTGTGCACTCGCTGGTAACAATGCACTTTCAAGAACCTTCATGTCCGCCACACCCCATCGCCCACCTGTGAGGCGGATTGTTGTGACTAACTTTCTGCCCCGCCCTGCTATGCTTGCCATCTCTTGGAATCCGCTCCGTTATTCTTGAGGACCATCGGTTATCTGGCCTTCGCATTATATTCCCTGCCCAAGCCCATTTCTTCCTCTTGATTTGGATCAGGATGTCATTAACCCTTGTTTGTTAACTCACCCACTGCGCCCGCATCCAATCTCGTAACGTTACACCTATCATTTTTCTTTCCATAGCTCGCTGCGTTGTCCTTCACTTAAGCTAGACCCTCTTTGTCAGCCTCCATGTTTCTGCCTCATAGGTGAGTACCGGTAAGATACAGCTGTTGTATACTTTTCTCTTGAGGGATATTGGTAAACGGCCATTCATGATCTCAGAGAACCTGCCATATGCGCTCCACCCCATTCTTCTTATTGTAGTTATTTCCCTCTCATGATCCGGATCAGTGGTCGCTACCTGCCCCAAGTAGACATATTCTCTTACTACTTCCAGCACCTGGCTACCAAATGCGAACTGCTGCCCCCTTGCTAGGCTGTTGAACATTACTTTAATTTTCTGCGTGTTAATTTTTATCCCCACCGTTCTGCTCTGTCTGTCCAACTCATTGATCATGCATTGCAGTTTGTGTCCTGAGTGACTTAGCAAGGCATTGGCATCAGCGAATCGCAGATTACTTAGGTATTCTCCATCAACTCTTATCCCCAACTGTTCCCATTTCAGGCCACGGAATACCTCCTGTAAACAGGCGGTGAATAGCATTGGCGAGATCGTGTCTCCCTGCCTGGCACCCTTCCTTATTGAAATTTTATTGCTGACTTTATAGAGGACTATGGTAGCTGTGCAGTCGTTGTAGATATCTTCCAATATTTTCACATGACACTCTTCCACACCCTGATTGCGCAATGCCTGCATGACAGCTGAGGTTTCCACGGAGTCAAATGCTTTCTCGTAATCAATGAAGGCTATATATAGGGGTCGGTTATAGTATTCCACGCATTTCTCTATCAAATTATTGATAGTGTGAATGCGGTCTATTATCGAGTATCCTTTACGAAAGCCTGCCTGGTCATTTGGTAGATTGAAGTCTAAGGTTTACCTGACTCTATAAGCGATTACCTCAGTAAATACTTTGTAGGCAAGGGACAGTAAGCTGATCGGCCTGTAATTTTTCAAGTCTTTGACGTCTCCTGTCTGATGAATTAAGATAATGTTAGCGTTCTTCCAAGCTTCTGGTACGCTTGAGGTCCCAAGGCATTGCGTATACAGGGTGGCTAGTTTTTATATCATAATCCCCCCCCCCCCCCCCCACCGTCCTTCAACAAATCCGCTGTTACCTGATACTGACCAGCTGCTTTCCCCCTTTTCATTGCTCCTAAGGCTTTCTTTACTAAAACGTGACTGAAACCACGTGACTCGCCACAGCCAGCTGCAGCCACCACGCTAGGGTGACCACGCCGCTGCTCTGACCGCGGTGCGCCGACTGCCGCTTCGCCAGATTTTCTGATGTGGTTAAGCAGGTGACTCTGAGTTCGCTTAAGGAAGCGACGCCGCTTTCTCATGCAGTTTCGCCATGGATGAGAGCTCGGATGACAATGCGCCTGAAACACCTGCGAGGCGTTTCAGGTGTCTAACCACGCGTAGCCAAGTGTAATGGAGCTTTCGCTCTATCTAACCAGGTTTACAAGCCTTTAAAACCACTCCCAATTTTTCACTACGCTACCTGCGGAGCATTCCGCTGGGCCGGGGGCAAGGCCACATCTGTGCATGCGCTGTTTCCATAGCAACCGGTTGTGCCCAGCCACAGCAGTTCGCCATGCTCCGTCGCCGCACGTGTCGTCATCACTCAGCTATGCGCCTTACTGCGCATGCGCCGCGCTCTTACCGCGGCGGCGCGTGCAGCTGCACTCGCTTGTCAAGGTGATCGTGAGCTTGCGCTCGCTTGTCAGATGCTTAATAGATGAAGAGGTGAATTTCAAGCCTATGCGCTCAGTACGGCATCAGCAAAGGTTACGAGTAGCTACGTCGACGGATTCCGAAGTCGTAGCATGGTACAAGGCCAGCCGACAACGCGACAAGGAAGCGAGGAGGGCCCAGCGCGCGGCTGAGACACCCGAAGAACGGCTCGCTAAAAGACAAGGACGAGAAGCGGAGAAGCGATGACAACGAGCTGCGAACGAAGCCGCCGCCTCAACCTCTCCTCAAAAACAGCCGATAGAAACCAAGTCGGAGAGACGGACTAACCACGTGATTCGTCTCAGTGAATTTGGGACTGCAACGAGGCAGTTTCACCAGAAATTCACGGACAACTCGTTCGGCAGCGTGTGAGAAGCTTTCGCGTACACACTAGGTTTAACCAAGCTAAACCTTCAGTAATTTTTTCAACGTGAGACAGCCCACGCGTGTTTTTGCATTTCGCCTTCGTCGAAATTCGGCCCTCGAGGCCAGGGTCGAACCCGCAACCTTGGAACAGCAGCCGACCTCCACCGCCACTGAGGCATTTTTTTTCCGACCCACTGTGAGGGGGTTTATGTAGTACGTGCTGTCGGAGACAAGGAACGCTTAAAAAGTAAACGTTGCGCTACCCACTGCGGTGGCTCAATCTTTAGGGCGCTCGGCTACTTATTCGATGTGCCCGGGTTCGAACCCGGCGGCGTTTCGATGGAGACGAAGCACAAAAGGCACCCGTGCGCTGTGCAGTGTCTGTGCAGGTTAAAGATATCTAGTTGGCCCTAATTATTCCGGAGCCCTCCACTACGGCACCCTATTCTCTCTTCTTCTTTCACTCCCACCTTCCTCCTTTCCCTTACGACGCGGTTGAGGTGTCCATCGAGAAGTGAGACTGTTACTGCGCCATTTCTTTTCCTCAAAAACCTCGGGGTAAATGGGGTAAATTTGGGGTAAATGACGCAAAGAAAGGGAAAGTATTCTCAATTGGTGTTTAAAGTACTATGCACAACTAATTTTATTGCGTGTTTTCTTCTTTCAAATGATGCCCTAGATAATAGAATACCTGGTCCACCGTGTGGTATTCGCCTACAGCCGCTATTTAGAAAAGAATTTATTCTCCCGTGCTCTTTCAGTTTCTGTTTCATCAACCAAACGATGCTGTAACGTGCAGTTTATCTTTAGGTGACGTGAGCGCGGAAAAACTGTGATGTAAACGCTGATGCGCTGTTTGGACTCACTAATGCACTTAAACCAGCCTGCTTCATAGGCTAGAATTACAACAAACTACATATTAGCAGTTATATTGCCGTTTTGTTTCGTGTCTCATGTAACCTGAATTCTACTACACCTCACAGCAATCGCTCTGTTGATGAAACCAAAACAGCGTCGAGAAGAAATTCATATATAATTGATTTGTTGGTCGTAGACGAATACCACGTGGAGCTCCATGTACACCAATGTCGAAAGCATCGTTTGAAGGAGAGAACACGCAAGCAAAAATTTGGTGTCTGTAGTCCTTTATTCAGTTAGATCAGTGCTAACAATTTGGTAAAAAGTATACGCAAACATATAAAAGGTAAAAGGGGAGGAGTAATAACTCAAGATTTCACATAAGCCTGATGTACAGTGCTTTAGAACTGGTACTAGTACATTACAGAAGCGTCAATTAGGTTTCTTCCCAGACACCACACTTCTTTCAATTTTGTTGTCGCACATACTGGGTGCCATTTTCGCACTTTCCAGCGCAGACAGCTTCGAATGGGTAAACCTACGCGCTAGACTGTCTCATTTTGTCTGAAAAAAAAAAGTGTGCCGAGTTGCAAAAAAAGTGGGGCTGAACCGAGTCTCGAACCTGTTCGGAACGGTTACTTTGAATCGTTCTGGTTCAGATTCAGTTCCAAGACGGCGAAAAAAATATGGGTTTGGTTCGGTTCCGGGTGAAAAGTCGGGTTCGGTTTCGGGTACAGGTTTGGTTCCGGTACGAACACCCTGATTTTTCAGGTATTAGAAGTTGTGTCCAGAGTGTTCGCCGGTCCTGTTCACTTTGTGAAACGTTTGTGAAAGAGCCGGTCTGATAGTTAAATAGCTGCATTTGTATCGTATATCTCAAAGCAGGGTAGCGCGCACAACGTCTCATCATAGCGTTTTCACTAACTCTTGGTCCCTTTCTTCTGCTTTTCATTTTGTCGCCCTCTAACCACTTGGAGCAAATGTAGCAATTCCGTGTAGGTACCACGGGAAGTGATGAGAAATGAGGTGTGGCGCCAAACTATTGGACATCCTTCCTTCCTTATTTCACTGCGAGGATCAAGGTTTTGAGCTGTTAAAATCTCCACAATGAGCCTAAGGTTGATATGTTCGTGCTTCCCGTTGTATATAAGAAAAAAAAAACGTCGAGGTTTTCGTTTAGAAGCGGGAAGGTGAGACATCTGAACTGTTCTGACCCCCCTCCCCTTTTTTTTCTGCAGATTCGTCCTCGCGGCAGCCGTCACCACCACAGGCCTCCATATCTAGTTGTCTGTTTCTTTCAAACTATTTTCAGCAATATTTTCAAGCATGGTTTATTTCTGCAGCGCTATATTTTGATGGCAGCTTATGCTTGAAAGTATGGGGACAATCAAGCTCATCCTCGATAGAGGGTAGGAACCTGTGGGAGTGACGACGGGCTTATCTCGTCTTTGGGAGGAGCGGTACAAGCTGCGTGGACGAACCCAGTCTGTCTTCGGTACACAAAGGGTTTACCAACCCCCTGAACTTGGTTTTACATGTAGATTAGCCCTTAAATGCCACAGCGTATCGCCTGTGATAGGGAGTGTAAAACTGAATCATTTTTACTACTGCTGGTTTAAGGTTTGTGGGGGTCTAACGTCCCAAAGCGACTAAGGCTATGAGGGACGACGTAGTGAAAGGCTCCGGAAATTTCGACCACATGGGATTCTTTAACGTGCACTGACATCGCACAATACACGGGCCTCTAGAATTTCGGCTCCATTGAAGTTCGACCGCCGCGGGCGGGATCAAACCCGCGTCTTTCGGGTCATCAGCCGAGCACCGTAACCACTGAGCCGCCGGGCGGCTTTACTTCTGCTGGGAAAGGTGCAAAAATTCTTAACATGACTGCAGAAATGGCCTTTTCAAGTATATAATTTGCAACGACAGGTCAAAGTGTCAGCTGCCAGAGATGCAGGAGGCGTACTGAAAAATAAATTCATGCAAAATGTAATCCTAACGGTGAAACAGCATAAACTTTGTGTGGTCATGAGGCTGAATTGCCAGGTGATGGTGGAGTTTAGAATTTAGGTGCTTATTTTTTGTATGCAGATTTTTAATTGCGAGCAGTTTTTTTTTTACTGATTCAAGAATTGTTCCAACTTAACTAAATTCTGTTATGCTGTAATTCTGTTTTTATTAATATACCTGCCAGTTTCAATCTCCCTTCAGTGAAGATGTTATTCATAATGAAATGCTGGAAGCTCCTAACGTTTATATATATATACTTTTTGCGCTGCCTGGGCATGACAGGGTTAAAAGAGAGGTCATGACATCGCAGTCGGACGAGGCGTGGCGACCCGACGATGAGAGCGCGAGACACGAGTACTATTTTTTAAAGTATTGCTTCAACTCTTCCAACGTCTTCAAGAACAAGGAATAGAGTATTAACGCGAAAACCTTTAATGGCTCATACTGTCGTCCGTTAGCAGAGGATGTCACACCTTAGGCAGCGTTTAACTCTTGGTAACTCAGGTACTAAAAAATATAGGAGAAAACGAATGGCTGCTTCAGATAGAGGAGGAAAAAATGAACCTAGAAGCCACGCTGTATGGCTGTAGCGTCATAAGTTAATTAATTACAGTGAATAATGTCAAAATTGCGTCCAAATAGCGCGAACGTCGATAGAGTCACGGGAACGGTGTGACGTTACATCCACCGGAAGTCGTCAAAGCATAGTGAAAATTGCCACAAAATGGTCGGAAAAACGTCAGATTTGAGTCAAATTAGATGAATAAATGTGTCATTAAGCGTAATTAACACTTAAAATCCACGAAAGTTGTATAATTTGGGTATATATATAGCCACGGGAACGGTTTGACGTCCATCCACCGGAAGTCGTCACGGCATAGTGTCCTCTGCTTTCGGCTTTCAACACTTTAGTTGCCTAAGTGTCCGCGCAATTTTTTTTTTATCAGAATGACCGCGGCTCCATCCTATGTCTGCCTATCTTTCGGGCAAAAAATATTAGCACAAGTGACGCCAGCAGAGCGGCGAAGTCGCGTTCCGAGGCTGGCGCGGCGCCGCGGTTTGCGAACGCGCCTGGCACTATTATTATGGGCGTGTTCGTAATCGCAGCGCCGAGCGTATTCATCTGCCGCTCCGGTGGCACGTCACTTGTGCTAATGTTTTTTACTCGCGCCTCTAGATTTTTGTAATTCACGGGAGCTGGCTTGAGGTCCCTGACGTCGCCTGTTTGCTACGTTTGTGTTGCAGCAGAAAAGTCTGGTTCGAGGCCGACAAGCAAGGAATCAAGCGCTTTCAAATTTTTAATCGGCGACGGGAATTTAAGCTTATATCGCTTATTTATGACACTCTGATTTATTATGACACTCTGATTGACGGTGACAACACACCGGTGGCGTTGCACCTTGCTCTTATTTTTCTCTATCAGACGCACCATAATTTTTTTTTATTAGTAGTATATCATTTCCTTCATCACGTGATTGGTATAACTGTCCGTTAATGCGTACTTTTTGGTTGCCTAAGGAATCCTTTTCGCTTATTTTCCATCTACAACCTTTTCGCAGCGCCAAAATTTCTTTTCAGACTAGCACTCGCGAGCTGAGAAATCCTCACTGATTGAAAGTCATTTCCTTGTTTATAGCGCTTTTTTTAGCACTCTAGTTTTATTACGAACTTCAAAGACCTGTGTATTATCAGACTTGTTTTTTTTTTTTTTTAGACGATGATTTGTCCATTTTGACGGTGTACTACGATTCTGATGCTAAGTAGATGATTACTCAGAAGCATGCTGCTTTTAATACATCGTAGAATATCTACTGCAATAATGAGCATGGAAAATTTAAAAAAAAATGATCCACGCGGCCTTGCTTTATAGAAATGGTCTAGCATGACCGCAAGCACCTGACCACCCGCGCTGCGAAGAGCTTAGGCGGTGAATGTGCCGTACGTCAAGTTTAACGCCCCGAAGCTGCCCGTATGTTGCGAGGTGCGGCGCAGCGCAGAGCTCCGGGTTATAATTGCGACCACGTGGGCTACATTAACGTGCGCTAACATCGCACAGCACACGGCTTCGTACGCGCAGCCTAGGTGTGAAGCAGCTCTGGCGGGAATAAATATTCAGGTGGTTCGGATGCACGAGGCGGCGAAAGTGAACACAGTGCTGGTTCGTATAAATTGCACTGTATACTGAACGCTTACGGCCGCCAGGTGAAAAGCTAACAAACGACGCGTTTTGCCTCCTGTCTATCAGCTCGCTTGGTTCTTTTCTCGCCTCATTTTGATGGCTTCCCTTGGCGAGTCCAAGTACGTGGACTTTGTCGACATCGATCCCCGCAGTCAGCGCAGGCGGTGTACACACTTACACGTAGTCGGCGTAAGAAGCATACGGCGGCCCGTCCGGCCAGACGAGGAGGCAGACGGTGCGCACACTGCCGTCCGCGTAGCGGTAGGACCGGGTGCGGGAGTAGAGCAGCGGCGGCAGCGACAGCGCCCCGGAGCAGCCCCAGAGCGCCCCGATGATGGCCACCGAGCGCCACCGGGAAAGGCGGCCGCACAGCGGGTGCACGATGGCGAAGTATCTGCGCAGGACAGCAAGCATCGGGTGAGAAAGCCAGCTGACCCTCTGCGGTGAGGCGCGCCTGGCCACGGAGTACGGTTGGTGCCACCGACGCAGAGCAGCCAGAATAAATCGAGAAACAAAAGAGCTAAGCACCATGAAGTGACTAAACAGTAGCAAAAAATGGGCTGTTTTCACGAGAAAAACCGACCCGTATGTGTTCGTGCATTATGCGGTTGCCCCAAACGCAATGGTGCACGACTTGGAGCGTGTTTCTGCAAAGCCAAGTTTTTCTCGACTTGGCTTGGCTGTTCGACGAAGCCAAGCAAGCCAATAGCAGATTGTTCTGGCATGCGCACCGCTACGTTCTTTTTAATGTATGACGTTGCCGTTAAACAGACCAGATAATTATTCCCCAATGCTCTTCCGTCCTTTCTTTCACATAACTTTTCCGAGCCGCTTAAGAAGAACGCGATATTGCTTGATGCCGATGAAGGGCAAATCACCCCAGTGACGGCTGCTGTGTTGTGCTGAGCAATCTTTGTGAAATCACCCTTTGATGCCAATGCTGCTCTAGTGCCTCAAATACGCGGCAGCATTCCGATGGATCCTGCCGTGAGAGATTCCGTTCGAGGGTTTAAGTTAATTCAAAATTTGATTCCACCCCCATATCGCGGTGTCGACGACGCCAACTCAGGGTATCTGCAAAAAAAGCACGAAAGTGCGCTCATTAGTCATTCAGGGGAGCCTTTAAACAGTCTCTACCATGCACTCTCCTGAGGCATGGAGGGGGGGGGGGGGGGGGGGGGGAGCGACACACTATACCAACCTGTGTGCAAAAAGGGAGGCTCAGACAGCTGCCCAGTGATAGGGGCCTCGCGCGATTAACCGCTGACGGGAGGCGTGAGGCGTAAAGCAGGTTGCGCAACAAAATAACTTTGCTCTAGAGCTAGCAGCACCAGAGCAGAGAAGAGTGAATGAAAAAATTAAATAAAATGCAGCCAAAGATTACAGCAGGCGGCGACACTGGAAGTACAATTGATGCAAAGTTTACGAAGTGCGCGCAAAGCGTACGAAAGCGCACAAAGCATTTAATAAAAAAGGCGCCAGTAACCTTTTGACAAATCGTTTTAGGCTTCCATCGAAATCAAATATTTTTCCGCCTAAATAGTATATTCAGCATTAAGGAAGACAATTTGCTAGTTTTCAGGTGGAAAATACTGGCGGCGATTTCTTGCGGGAATCTGCAAAATATCAACTAAAGTGTCATGATTGATGAGAATAGCAAAATCGAAATACCGCGACTTATCAAGTAAACACCCGTAGGACCACGGAAATATTTCTTATTTCGAAGTCGCAAATCACGCTTGAAATTCCGACAACAAAAATGATATTACTGGAGGCAAAATATGTATGCAAAATAATGGCGGACGTCGTACTACTTCGCTTACTATTAATACTATTCACTGCGTTCGTTATATGGCGCAAAAAACTGCTTATTCGTGAAATTAAGGATTCTAAATTCACCTGGAGCAACGAAATCCCTGCTATAGGGGCAGCCCACTCAAAAAAGACTGCGAGGTCGCTTTGCACAGCATTATGTGCAATGTTTGTCTAAATATATGTAGCCCAAGGGATTTGCTTCTAAGCTGTGTAGCTTGGCTCTTAAGCACATTTGACAGTCTTAAACTTGGGAGGGTTGAGGGCTTAAGTTCCTCCCGCCTTCATGAGATTAGAGGCCCTGAGTATGCAAGAGGAGCCGCGCTGCAGGGCTCAGAAACATAACCCACAAGATGTATACTTTTGACAAAGCCTACATATGTGTCAAAGGGTTAAGTGTGTGACTTACATTTACATGACTGAGACAAGAGAGGCTCCTTCAAAACATATGGGATACACCTAAGCTCCGCCTTTAAGGGTACGACGCGCCCCATAGCGTCAATGGGTCCCTGTAGCGGCTCTTTTTGCCCACGCATACGCGAACACTGCTTCTATATTATGTGAAAGACCACACGACATAAATACACAGCACCGCTTTAACCAAGCAGTAGGAACGTGCCTATCTGTTGAAGGGCTTCATCCGGTATCCTTATGCAACGTGGACTATACCAGGCGAAGTTCTTCTCGTCTGCAGCTTGCGGCGTTAGATCTATCAGGGCCGCAAGTAGCGTGTGGCGTCAAAGGCCTCAGTATCCAAACTATAAACCCCCTCATGGTTGCTATATATTCTCTGTATTTCGAAATAGAAATTCAGTTGATAGTCAGCGCCTGTGTACGTCCTTCCTTGTTTCTTGTGTCCCGTCCTTTGCGCTGCTCCACCACGATCCAAACTATACCCATATCGGACGACCGGCATTGAAGACAGTGTCAGATGAGGTTAGCCGAGTGGCTCGTAATCAAATTAATCTGGCAAAAAGTTTTGGTAAGGTGCGTGATGATTTTTGTCTGCAGTATTGGTGAGTGCAAACATTCCTGATGTCTCCCTCAAAAGCAAAGAGCTATGTTCCACTGCTACACTGGTCGGTAGTCGATAGCATGCCAAACCTATTCCACTTAAATCATCGCTTAGACATGGTTGGCCGCTATCGACTTTTGTTATTTGATTTATATCTTATGCCTTAGTATCATCCAAACACAGCAATTCGTGACTTCTGGCTATCGCAATGTGAAATCATAATTATGGCTCCTGCTGATGACATTGCCCTTTTCTATTGTGATAAAAAAAGTGAAATCGGGGTTTTTCATGTAAATGAGCAGTTTTTGAGAGATTCGGCTCTTAGAGTTAATAAATCAGAAGGGTTTTTTTGCTTGGACACTAGGGCAAAAAACAAAGCATTTTTAAGAGGATCAGGTGGGAGTCTGAAGACAGAGTATTTGGGGGTTCGGTTGCATCAGTACAGATATAGTGGGCCTCGCTGGGATTCTCAAATCTCGTTCGTCCGGCGACAAACCTAGGCTTGGATGGGCAGGGAGCTGTCAGAGTCTGTGCGAGCACAATTATACAGTATCTGCTGGGTTTCGAAGCTCATCTACGTTTTGCAAATGTCGCATTGTGTACGAAAAAAGTACAGGGGGCGCATATAACTTTTGCGAGTTTTGTGAGGCCCTCTCATTGGGAGCCTATTCATTGAGACAAATTGTTTCTCCCCTGGGACTCTGGTGCGGCCGGTCTTCAGTACTTCTTTGTCCATGATATTGTTTTCGAAGTTGTTTTTTTTTAACATCAAACCATCCACTTCTTGTAGCTGTGCTTAAAGATGATTGAGTGCCCATTTGTCAATTCTGTTTGCGCCCACAGGTCATACACGTGAGAGGCCCTTTTGGGGTTTTCTTGAGGAAGTTACATTTACATTGCATTTTTTTTGACACTGTAGGTTTTTGCTATAGAGCTCCTCCGGAAAAGAGATGACGAAGCACACTGTAATTGAGCGGCAAATCTAGTAAATGGGGTTACTGCGCTAAAAAACACGAATCAAAGAAGAAGTGGACAGTACGTGCGTTTTTTTGGCAGTGCAACCCCATTTACAAGACTAAATGAAAAAAAAGTACTCCAGCTAAGCTTACAGGCTTAGCGCGTTATTCAGAGAAAGGTGCTTGGAATTAGCGGCGCTTCCGGCAGGTACGGTCAGTCAGGCGCACGCATGTAACAAAAATGGTAGCGCTGGCACAAGCATATGTACTGACATTTTATGCACACGATGGGCCAACCTGACACACAAATAGCTGCTTGACTTTGCTTTTCTGTTTCGCGCACGTTTAGCTACTTGGCTCCGCCTCTCCTTTCGAGCATGCTTAGCTACTTGGCGTCGCCTCTGTGTTCGAACGCGTATGGCCACTGGGCTTCGCCCCTTTATGAGCCAGCACCACCGCGTGGGGTGCGGTCTTGCACGTTCAGCTCGGATGTCAACACGCTTCCGGCATTCCCGCCGGAATGGAGAGTATCCACTTTCGCCGGCATGGCGAACCTATGAGCATCCTACTGCGCACACTTGTCGCGAATATCCGTCGCACCTCGTCAACGCGGCGTTCCACTGCGCAGCCGCGTATTTTTGAGGAAAGGAAATGGCGCAGTAACTGTCTCATATCTCTGTGGACACCTTAACCGCAAACACAGCTGGCGTGCGAGGAGGACAGGGCGGAATGAAAAGACGCAGAACCGAGCCGAGAGAGGGGGTAGGGGAGGAGGCGACTAAAGAAGAAAGAGAAAGAGGTGCCGTGGTTTGCGATGCTCCGGCGGAGCCCTTCGCTACGGCACCTCTTTCTCCCTTCATTATTTCACTCCATTCTTTATTCTGTTCCTGACGGCGCTGTTCTGCGAGTTTTGAAAGCCACATGGCTGCCTCCGACTGACGTTCTGAGCACTGCAATCGCATGAGTTTTTCTCCGTGTATCGCTTTCGCAATGTCATTATCATAAGGGACGTTAAACCTACGCGTAGTTGGCAAAGCTAACTTCGGAGGTAACGCGAACGGGAACTCAGAATAAACAGCAAACAACATTTTTTGAAACTCGTTTAAGCAACATCTCGCGCGTGTAGCGATTCCTAGAAGAAAGCTCCTAAGCTCTGGAAACCCGCCGCTCATGGGATGCGCCTGCGAATGCTGGTGTTTGCTAGTTCGACAGCACGGTACCATTTGGCTCCGCCCAGCGCAGTGGCTCAGTGGTTAGGGCGCATGGCTACTGAGCTGGAGTAAGCGGGTGCGAACCTGACTGCGGCACCGCTTGTTCATGGAGGCGAAAGGCGCCCGTGTGCTTTCACTGTTTCCATTCGACGGGAGAGAGTGGACACTGGGAGTGAAAGCCACCTGTTTGTTTTTAGGACAGAAACGGTGCCGTAACAGTATCTCTTCTCGGTGGACACCTCAACCTCAATGGCGGTACGCGTTACCCGCAACACTTTGTAACGCGGTACATCTGCCGTTGCACCCGCTAACCGGCTTATACAAAGCTAATACAGATTTCGGTGTAAAAGCTCTCACTGAGACGTTTTTTCCTGTACCGCCGTGAGGGCTTATTGTCTATAGGCACCCTGCGCATCTAACTCCAGTGCGACGCGCGCGCCACTGGCGGCGGCGGGCACGTCCCTGTCAGGAAGGCGGGGGCAGTCAGACAGCTCCCGCTGTGTTGCGCGCGCTGTCGCGAAGCGGTTGTGTGCCTCCTTCCCGAGCACAAAATGGCACATAACAACAGCAGGACACACTGCTGTGCTGTAGGATGCAATAAGACGTATATAAATTTGCCTCGGACAAGGTTTTATGGATTTCCAACGCGACATTGGGAGACGGCCCACCCTTCGCGACGGGCAACACGCGCGCCCTGTTTCTGGTCAAACAATGGTCAAACCCGTGCGGAATACGCTTGCTTGACTCATGCATTACCTCCTAGACAGGTTTTTGAGTCATGGCAAATTCAGCAGACTCGGAGGGATGCTAATGGCTCTCTGGGAACCCTTCCCTCTTCTTGTACCCACGATTTTCGGTCATTGTCTTGGCTGTCAACAATAAGTGGGCTTAAAAAGCCACGCCGAAACTCGCCCGCAGTCACACCTTAGGAAGGAGACCAAATTTTGCGCTGCAGAGAATCGTTTACCTTATTTCCAGCTATGCGCAGAATCCTTGCTCGCTTTCACTGCGCCTTGTCGTCCAGCGTCTTTTTTCGATAGTATAGGCACGTTTTCAGGGGCAACGGCAACATGCTCCTGATAAATCTTTGCCTCTACGTCTGAACGACTGGGTGATAATTTATTACAATAATCATATATCCTAATGTCGAAGAGCCAGGGCACTTGTACTAAATGCGTAGACATTAAACAAACCTTGCAATGAAATTCCGCTTTTTGAGCACAAGCTTTCTGCAAGAGTCCTGCATGAAATAGCCGGGATACTCCTTTTTTGCAGAATCACAGTCAAAAAGTTTTGTTTTCCGCAGGAGTTTCAGTGCGCACAGGCGCTTCGCCGCAGCTTGCATCTGCTTGCAAAAGCTCGTTCATTAGACATTTCATATCATCAAAATACTGACGCACGTGTTGCAGCGATAATGACCTGGCAGTTGCTGAAAAAATGAGAAAATATGAGTGGCAGATTACGCAATGGGCGCATCATTTCAAGGCGTAGTTTGAACAGGGTGTTTCACATCGAACACCGAAGGTGTGGCAAATGTTATGAAGTCAGATTTGCGCCGTTCGCTCAAAAGCTAGAGTTTTCTAATTACCTTCAATGTTATGCCGCCTGGCCGTCTTTGAAAGTTTAGAGTAAGCCTTTTTTTAAATGCAGGACACCTCAGGCTCACGGGCGGCTTGTTTTGGAGAGCGTTTCACACCGCTCCAAAAACACAGCAACAGCAGCAGCGTGTTTACGCTTGCCTGCCTTGCAACTGCAGCCCGCGGCAACAAGCTGTCTACTGGAAGATAGCTTCATGAAAAAAACTGAGTGAGAGTGCAGCGCTGACACACATTAGATAGAAATATTTCTTAGCGTTAATTTGATCGTTTTCGGTGGCGCAGTGATGCTTGCCTGCGCAATGCACCGGGCTGCTACTTCGCTCCCGTCGCACGACATCACCTCTTTCACATTGTGTACATGGCCTGCTTCAAAAAGCTTCGTTCCTTTCCTGACGTTCGCTCCTCGAAAAAATTTTTCAGCCTCATGAATGAATAGGTCGAAATCCCGCCTCTACGAAAAGCGGCAGCCGCTAGCAGACGCCATCCCTTCGAAGTCGCGGGGCGAGCCTTCCTGACAGGGACGAGGAATTGGCCGCGCGGGGGAGTTGAACACAGCCTCGACGGTGGCGGTGCCTGGCGGGTGCAGGGTGCCTATGGGGGTTTAACGTCCCAAACAGACTCAGGCTATGAGGGACGCCGTAGTGAAGGGCTCCTGAAATTTCAGCCACCTGGGGTTCTTTAACGTGCACTGACATTGCACAGTACACGGGCCTCTAGGATTTCGCCTCCATCGAAATTTGACCGCCGCGGCTAGGTTTGAACCCGCGTCTTTCGGGTCGGCAACCGACAGCCATAACCATGCAGCCACCGCGGCGGCTGTACCGATGTAATAGCAGCCTTACCTCACCTTTATAGAATAGTGCCACGTATCATTGTAGTGTCCGTTCGTTCCCGCAAGGCCGCAGGAAAGGGGTGTTATCATTTTTGTTCGTGACGCGAGAAGCGACTGCGACTTATCTCGATTGATCACACTGGGCGTTTACATGAGCCCGACTCAAGTCGAGTTAAGCAGGCTGTCGGGCCGAGAAGCGGTTGTCGGGCTCATGTATACGCTACGGGGTCGAGCTAAGGAACCGTCGAGTCGAGCTGCGCCAGCCCGGCTGCAGGTGGTGGGTTGGCTCTGCCCGACCCGGTTGGAAGGATCGGCTTAGCGCCTCCTCTCTTGCCACCTCTCTGGTCTGGCTGGCGCTGCGCAGGACCTCGGAGATATTTTTCCCGAGCGCGCGCGCGGCGTGGAGCAAAGATTGCTTATAGAAGCTAAAATATTCAGGCGGCACTTTGGCTCTCTAAAGTGCTGCAAGGCGAAAGCGTTTCCTGGCGCACTGTTTCTTTTTATTTACTTTTTATTTTTCATATTTTGTTTTGTTTTTTATTTTCGCTCCTTTTCTTAATTTTATTGTTTTTTATTTTATGTTAATACCATTTTCTATTTTGTTTTTATTTTTGTCTATTTTCTTATTTTTATTTTTAATTTTCCTTTTATTTATGAAACCCATGCATTCACTAGATGCGCCTTTATTCATGCTCGAACCTTGAGCCTTCGTGGTGGAGTGATAGCGTCTCCGCTTCAAATGCCAGAGGCCCTGGTTCGATTCCCACCCTCGGCGCAGTTTCCTTTTAAGCAGTGACGCCGAAAGGTGGACAAATCTGCCGACACGGCTGCCCACGCGTCTGTCGACGCGGCTGCCGACGCGTCTGCTAACGACAGTATGAGGCATTAAAGGCTCTCGCCTTAATAGCGTGGGCGAAGCACTCGACGGCAAGCGACAGCGAAATCAAGACGTATACATATGAAGAATTGGAGCGGGAGATGCGCGTTATGGGTAATAATTTTATACATGGGAACAGCTACGCACCTGCTGGAAGAACATGAAGCAAAGGTTTATGCTTGTAAATATTGAAAAAGTCGTCATTGTGTGACCTCCCGGGTAATTTAATCGTGGATTTTAGGAGCTGTTCGGATCGGACCAGTCGTCGCTCAGTCTTGAACGAGACCATTTTGACGTGAGGCTTCGGAAGCGGCGGAAGCGAACGTTTTGACGGTACATCGCCACAGCAAGCATCATGTTGTGCACATTCATCCATGAAACTAAAATCGCCATGAAATACAGCTGATTCAAACATAACATGAAGCTCAATGCAGCAGCGCAGTCACCCATTGGAAATCAAAGCAAACCGCTGCCGGCCTCGAAGAGACCGCGCACGTGAACGGGCGAACCAACCGACCGGAAAGAGCAGCAGTCGGGAAAGGGAACTCTTCGGGTGGGCGTTCCTCCTCCTCCTCTAGCATGCGTGTGGTTCGCTTGCTCGACGCTAGGGGTAGCGACGATCTCTACCCGACAGAAAACCGGTTCATGTAAACGCGGTGGGGTCGGGCTAGTTAGCCCGACATCTGGCACGCCCCGACCCGCCCCGCAACATCGGGCTCCATGTAAACAAGGCTACAGCCATGAAGAGCTGCATCTACGTGTTTCCAGATTACTCTAGATGATCTCGACCTGTTATCTGGAAGTTTCCTTGCCGGCTTTAAATTGAGCGATGCCGCGAGCTGCGGGCATTCGTAGTTCGACGACTGACGAGCACGTTTGTTGCTTCCGCCGCCGCCGAGTGATTCATTTCTTTTGCGGGCGCAAGTCAGCCCAAATAAAGAGCTTCGTTTCCAAGTCATGTTGGCGTCTTCCTGACCGCTGGACTGCCGTCACTACTACGTGACAATAGTGTTCAAAGCGGGCGTAATGGATGTGTGTTCAATCGGCCGCGAAGACATTATTTTTAAACTTTGTCCATCGACCTTACCTGTCAAAACGTGGCTTCATGCTAAAGGGACTTTTGTGCTAGGGTTGGTGAATGAACCGGTGCTGGTGTCAGCCGCCAAAGGCTATTGATCACTGCTTTGTTTTTTGTCCTAACCGTGGGTGTTTTTTGTTTTTGTTGTTTTCATTGTTCAACGGATTCTTACATGCGACTTTCAGGTCACGCTCTACACTATAAGATTTTCACCTACAGTGGAAGCTACTAAGGTTCCATGTGATCTTTTTCTGCTCATGTGACCGTTTATACTGTCTCTGTCCAGAGAACAGTGCGCCTTTGTGCAGGGGGTATATACTGCGCAAGAGCGACCTCCTGTGTGGCTGCGTTCACTCCATGCATTTGTGTGTGATCTCCCAGAATGTAGTGTGCGGGCAAAGTGATAGCAGGATGTTGGTGCGACTATGTAAACGGGTTCGCGCGATGCGGGCTGGTTCATTATAGAAGCCTGTCAGTGTTGTACTTTCATGCAATTAAGTAAAAAAAAAGGTGCCTGCGTGGCCCACGGGGATCACGTCTAACTCGCAACTGTAAGGGTGAGTGGTTCGATTTTTGACTAATTACATCGATTATTTCGTTTTCAACGCAATTTCTTTAGGTCGCCGCGGTGGCTCAGTGGTTGTGGTGCTCGGCTGCTGACCCGAAAGACGCGGGTTCGATCCCGGCCGCGGCGGTCGAATTTCGATGGAGGCGAAATTCTAGAGGCTCGTGTGCTGTGCGATGTCAATGCGCGTTAAAGAACTACAGGTGGTCGAAATTTCCGGAGCCCTTCACTACGGCGTCCCTCATAGCCTTAGTTGCTTTGGGACGTTAAACCCCAATAAACCAAACCAATTCATTTACTTTATATGCTTCCATGTTCTAATGACGTTGTTAGAGTCATGTTGCGACCTTCTAATCAACATTTTGTAATATTTATTCGCTTTTCAAATCCGTGGCTTCACTTGTGACGACCCCACCTTTTCCATCAATGCGGATTTTCGCTCACAACTGCAACACCTCCGGAATTTCGGCCGAACGGGCTCTTTAAAGCTGTCGCTTTACAGGGTTTCGCGGTGAAGCGGATGAGATGAAGATACGAACCGAGGCACAACAACAAAACGAACAAAATATATTGAAAAAACCAGCGGATTAGCTGCCGGAAATGAGGTCAGGTATTGAAAATATCAGCAAGAAGCATATGCGCACTTCGGCACGTGTCGGTAGGGTATAGTGTGGATGGAACCTGTTTGGCTTATTTAAAATCGCAGAGACATTGTACGTTAATGACAGTCGAGATTGATGTCGCAAGGTCTTTCTAAAGTACGGAAGCCTACGGAAGCGCGTATGCATTAAAGTGAGGGCTCTGGCACGGATGTGTTTCAAGCTCTATTGAATATGTAGACAAAGTGGAAGCTTGGGCAAGTTGGTTGGACATTACCGACGCCGCGGGAAACACGAGGACAAGACAAGCACACGGATAGGGCGCTGAACTTAAAACTGATCGTTATTGAGGGTGTGCTATACGGCTTAAATACAGTGGCAAACGATCTCAAAAACGAAAGAACCCCGCCTAAATAATCCACAAATGGCACATTAAAACAACAGCCCTTCGCCTTTCAACAGAACACGTGACCGGCTGAGCGTCTTTTTTATCTGCGTTTAAAAACCGAAGTTCCTTATCGGACAGGGTTATTGAAGTGGTGTTTACACAGTGATCTTGGTGTTTGTGGATTTCGTATGCTTCAAAGATTTCTCTGGTGATTCTGATGCAGCTATCAGCCACCATTTCGCAGTCGCTGAAAATGAGCTGACATGGTTTTTTATTTTCCTTCTTCCTGCTTACCGGGCAGTCTCTGCAGTGAACGCCGAGATGACCGGCCGTACTCATGTAATAAGCGTGAAATAGGGGACGGCGCTTGGAAAGGGGCTGGAGATGCCCTGGCGGTTTGGTGGTACCGATGAGAATAAGCCCAAAAAGCGTCACAAAGCGTCGAATTTCGAATTACTTCACAGAAATGTCAAATTTGAATTGGTTGTCGATCGACTGGCGGCCGCTGTCAAGTGTATTAATGCGAGCGGCTCTTTTGTGAAAAGGTTCAGGGGCGGTTGTTCGGCAACTTTAATGCAGGAGGCATTTAAAACTGTTCGCTGGGTGTTTCTCGTCTGCAGTTTGCGAACTAAATTTTTCGAGAAGTGTCTGTTTTCTTAACCCTTACAAGGAATGGAAAGAAAGCGCCTTAGAAGTCTTAATTGGTCACTCCGTAAAGTTAGTTTTGTAGCTTCTTAATGAGGCAATTTCCAAGTCGCTAATTGCACTTGGATTACTTCGAGGGCTGTTTAGGAGGAGCAGGCACAATAGAAAAACGGCGCAGAGCTCCACTCCGTTTGTCCTTGCTGGCTGGTTCTCGGTGCGACCGCCTTAGAGCGCTGGCTGCGCTATGGCGCTAGGGTGCCTCGGTACTGCTTCCTTTGGTAGGGCGCGGACACCCACTGTCCGATTGAAAGACGCCATTTTGAGTCACAAGAGTTGCACCGACAACTACAATGGACAGAAAGGTTCCAAACTTTATTCTTAAATAAGACTTCGATGTGCGGAAGCAGTAATCAAAGCTCTCGTATTTCAAAAATGCGGAGATGCTGAGTTTTGATGTGGCTAAACGAGCCTATGCTCCAAAATGTAGGAGATGTCACCGCCCTAGAAAGGAAACTCTGTCGAGGCACTGTGCCGCTCCTTCTTTCTTGTTCTCTTCTCTCTTCCTGATTACTCTATTCTTCCGCATGTTACCGCACTCGGGTTGTTGCGGTGCGCCTGATTACAAATTCTGAAGCGGGCGCATTCCGCGCCAAACGTACGACAGTTTACGCTGCTCAAGCCTCGATTAGTTCCAGAAAATTTACGGTTTTTTTTTTATTCTACTAGACAAAGTAATCTTCCAGAATATTTTGGCAAAAAAAAAGAGCTTGGCACCCTTGAATTTTGTGGACGAGATTAAAATTAGGCCTCACTAAAAAATTCGCGGAAAGTTGGTTCATCCTTACCACTCTATATTTTCTGTTAACAATGGTTAAGCGTTCTGATTTCGTACCGGGCAGCAAAAGTAAGGCAGTACACAATTTTTCTCTTTGGAGTGGCGCTTTATCATCAGGCATCCGGCGACGAAGTGTTTGTGAGCAGGGGTAGATGCGTCGACTGAGTCATAAGGTCTCGA